>NW_027397120.1:2749784-2751640 GCF_003265705.2 Callorhinus ursinus
CAGCTCCTATACCCACCTGGTCACACTCCAACCTCAGCTCCTATACCACCTGGCACAAGCAAGATGCCCAAGAAAAGTCAGCAAAGGAATGGATGGCCCTATCTCACACCGAAAGGATATCTTGCTTTTTAAATTTTTTTTCATCATGATAAGTGTACTCTTGAATCTCCATCCTTATAAAACACATCCCCCCATCCATCTCCCCTCTTGGAAACATCAGTGTGTTCTCTAGAGTTAATATCTGTTTCTTGGTTTGTCTCTCTTTTTTTTTCCCTTTGCTTGTTTTTGTTGTTTCTTAAATTCCACATACGAGTGAGATTCTATGGTATTTGTCTTTGTCTGACTGACTAATTTCACTTAGCATAATAACCCCTAGCACCATCCATTTTGTTGCAAATGGCAAGATCTCATTTTTACGGCGGATATTCCATTGTATATATATAGAGAGAGACTACATCTTCTTTATCCATTCATCAGTCGATGGACACTTGGGTTCCTTCCATTGTTTGGTTATTGTAAATAATGCTGCAATAAACAGGGGTGGAAAGGATATCTTTCTTAAATACATCCCCAGAGACTAGTGATGCAAGGCTTGAACTGAATGAAAATCCATGGGAATTCTGCATCCTATCCAAAATGTGCCCGGTAAGTGGAAGAGGGTTTACCGTAAACACTATTTAAATTACTGCTCCTCAGTAAAATCCATCACAAATGTTGCTCCTGTGGCTCATCACCCACCCCTCAGCCTACCCAGGGGCATGCCCGCTGTGGTCTGCAAGGCTCAGGCTCATGGGAACAGAGTATCAGATATGGGAGGTTTATAGCTTTCAAACTACCTCTGCCAAGAAACCAGTCACTTGACATTTCTAAAATTTACATCTAAATAATTATATGTGGTAACTGAAAGCATTAAAAAGCATGCTATGTGCCAAACAGTTAATTAAAAATAAAAAAGCATGCAAACACAAACATTTTGCTGGTTAAAGAACTTCAAACTGCAGGTTATAATCAATCCTGCCAGAGCCTATAGGCTGACATACTGACCTATCAAAAAGGTTAGGGAGTGTGGGGGTTTGAGAGGAACAAACAGGGGGTGTGGGGGGTGTTACAGAGGCAGGTGAGGCAGACATGACACTCTCCTTCTCGCGGCGCAAGGCGGCCCAGCAGCGTGTGAGCTTCCTGGAGCTGCCGTAACAAATTCCCACGGATTTGGTAGCTTAGAACAACAGAAGTTCATCCTCTCAAAGTTCTGGAGGCCAGAAGTCCAAAATCGAGTCGTGCCTGGCTGGTTCTTCTGGGGGCTGTGAGGGAGCCCCTCCCCCAGCCCGCGGGGGCTGACGGCAAGCCTGGCCACTCCTTGGCTTGTGGCTGTGTCCCTCCAGTCCCTGTCTCTGTCATCACACACTGCTCTCCTGTGTCCTCTCATCTTCTAATAAGGATGCCAGTCACTGGGCTTTGGGCACACCCCAGGCCACACCCTAGCCCAGTGTAACTTCCTCTTGATTTAGTAAGTCACACCTGCAAAGACTCTCTCTCCAAATAAGGTGACATTCTGCAGTTCTGGGTGGACATGAATTTTGGGGGGTGAGGGACCCCATTCAACCCAGGACAGGCAGCGAGGGCCTCGAGGTCCAGCCAAGGGGCCAGAGCCACATGTTCTCCCCACTAAGAGGACCGTGGTGCGTCCGGCAAGGCGTCTTCAGGGCTGCCTGCGGGCTGTAGGGTGTTCAGCAGAGCAGACGTCAGGGATGCTCCCTCCGTCCTCGGAACCGTTCCCATCTTTGTCCTTCTCCCTCAGAAGAGTGAAGGTGCTCCATCGGCACGCTCCCCATCCCCAGGACCACTGACAGCGAAGG
>NW_027397120.1:2751650-2810682 GCF_003265705.2 Callorhinus ursinus
GCACGCTCCCCGTCCACAGGACCACTGACAGCCACTGTTCTTCCAAGCAGGATGGCTTCCGGGTGGTGAGCTGGTCGTCCGTGAAAACGGTCCTCGCCCCAGAAGGCGCTGGTACGCGGCACGGGGCTTGTCCGGGAACACTGCACACCCTTCCATCCGGGCCCACACACTGCAGCAGCTGGTCTGAAGGGTCTGACCCTGAGCAGCCCCCACAATGAGGAGAGAGAGAGCCCACACCGAGTTCTCTGCCCGCCTCACAGGAGGAGCACTGCCCGAAACGGACTTCAGGTAGACAGGAGAACATTCCGGAAGGATGAACTGAGTGAAAGCAGGAAGATGGGGAAGTGCAGGGCATGCACGAGAAACCCGGGGATCACCCCAGGTGGCTAAAGTACAGGTGCGCAATGTGCAGTGGGGTGGAGACAGGATGCAAAGTTGCTCCGGCTGTAGCTTGAGGCTTTCTCAGACTTTTACTGCAGATACGCCCCCTCCACACGTCTAATTCCCGCCTGGGCAATCTGTGAAGTTGCAGGCCTTCTCTCTTTCCCAAAAGGCCAAGCCCGGTGCTGAGAGCCTCCTCTTTGTTCTCCCAGTGCAATGTCCTGAAATAACCTGTGAACCTTCTCTCCATCCTGCAGGCGGCTTTCTGTGCGCGCCCCCTAGAGTTCAGCAAATGCCGGCTCCTGCCGCCCACAGCATGCACACAGGGAGCCAGCCACGGGGGCGGGCGCCACAGGAAACACTGGGCCAGTTGTGGTCTTCGTTACCCTTGTCCGTGGGCCAGGGAGGCATTCTGCAGGTGAGGTGCCCCAGCGGCCAGGGTGGGCTTCCTGATTAGCGGGATGACCCCTGAGGCAGTGAGTAGCTTTCCTTTGATGAGTTCCAAGCCCCGCTGCTGAGCTACCAGCTTCTCCCAACCACTCAGCCATGCTGATCCCTGCAGCGTTCTGGGCGGGCGAGTCTACGCTGGGTAGAGCCCCAGACAGCTGGGGAAGCCAGGCACTCGCTCCTACTCACACTTCCCTCCAGGTGAAATCGCAGGGGCGATCTCCCCTAGGCTCCTCTCCAAACCGCTGGTGGGGTGGCAGCATCTTCGGTGCTCCTTGACTTGCAGAGGCATCGCTCCCGCCCTCTGCCTGCATGGCTCCTGAGTTTTCACATCATCTTCCCCCCGTGTGCTGTCTCGGTGTCCAAAGTCTCCCTTTCCTAAGATCACCAGGCACACTGGATCAGGTCCCACCTGAATGACCACATTCTATCTTGCTTACACGTGTAAAGACCCTATCTCCAAATAAAGTCATATTCTGAGTGTCAAGTTAGGATTTCAACACACGAATTCTGGAGGGACACAACTCAGCCTGTGATAGGAGGTGAAAACAAAGACCCTGAGAAAGGTCAGAGCACAGCAGCTCGAGGCAGACAGACCAGGCGGAGGCCACCTGCCTCAGTGGGGGCAAGGGAAGGAGATGAGAGCCACAGCCTCCGTAGCCTAGGTTGAGCTGGCGTCATGAGAGCCTTCACTTCTCAGGTGGGCTGGGAACGGGGGGCCCATGATGTCTTAGGGGAGTTCCTGTTAGCCCAGGGGTCCTGCACCCCTGCCCCTCTTGCTCCAGCTTGTTCAAGCCCTTGTACCTGGAGTAGGCAGCTGGGACACACCCCCACCCACCAGACTGGAATCCCCCTGACCCAGCTGTGCCCGGGGCTTTAGGTGTCTCCGAGAACCTCAAGTATAAATGATGGCGTTGGGCCATGACCAGCGCCGGGCACTGCTTGTTACCCACCTGCTTTGGGGACCCATTAGAGCAAGTGTCAGAAGACTGGGAAGCACAGAATGTGTCTTAGTCCCCAGACCCACGAACGCTGATGTGCAAGGGTCCCCACACGTCTGGGACCAGGGTCCCTTCCAGTATGGAAGTGTCCAGGCCACACCCACACCTCCTTTAGTGTAAAACTGCATGCCTAGTAAGTTATCTTCATCTTTAGAAATGACATAAATGTCGTTAGAAACTAACCTGAGTTTACTGGCTTTATTTAACTCCTGACAGGTACAGAATACAACATTAAAAATGCAATTACCTTGGGTACTGGGGGAGAAACAAACCCATCAGGGGTACACATCTTGTGGGTGAGAGGAGATATTTACATCTCAAAAATCTTACAGTTCTCACAGGCACACCCCAAAACAGGACTATGGTACCTTATTATTCCCAAACTTCTCCACCATTAGAGGCAAGTTATTCGTTGGCTGTTACCACTGATCAGAGGCAAAAACAAAGACTCTCCTCAAACTAGGAGAGTTTCCCAACAAAACATAGTGGATTGGAAGTCAAAGCGTTATGTGCCACATTGACTGGGGCACAGGTGGCCCTGACACTGGGTCACTCTTGTGGGTGTGTCTGTGAAGCTGCTTCTGGATGAGATTAACATTTGGATCCACAGACTGACTGAAGCAGAGTTCCTGCCCTATGGTGGTGGGCCCCCTCCAATCAGTTGAAGGCCTCCTAGAGCAAAAGGGCTGACCCACCCACAAGTAAGGGAACATTTTCTCCTGCCTGACTGCCTTGAGCTGGGACACTGGTTTTGCCCTGTCTTGGGACTCGAACGGAAACCCTGGCTCTTTCTGGGTCTTGGGCCTGCCAGCTTTGGACTGGCATTTCCCGGCATTTACACTGACTCTCCTGGTTTCCAGCTCAGGCAGCAGATCTTTGGACTTGCCAGCCTCCATTATCATGTGACCCAGGATTCTGGTGGTTCTGTTTCTCTGGAGAACCCCGACTGATACACTATCTTTGCACCATTATCAGTCAGTGATTTAACAAATACTTACTGAGCACCATGGTACCCTGACTTTCTCTGGAGGCCAGCTCCCCCGCGTTCTCCATCTGCGTGGTTTAGCCAGGATGGACCCCACCTCCCTTGCACCCCACAGTTCAGGGTAAGCATGTGACCCAGGCCTGGCAAATCCACACCCCGATCCTGTGGCCACAGGAATTGATTTAGGCCTGGGCATGTGACCCAAGATCACCTAATTACAGAAATCCCAGTACTCCAATTTTGGAACCATCAGGCAGAGACTCTCCCTTCCCAGTGGAGTTTCACGTGAAAATTGCTGGTGCTGGACCACTGAGGCCAGCTCACGGGGACCCACCAAGAGCCAAGGCAACACAGATGGAAGCAGAGAGCACCAGCACTGTTGATTCTATATAGGTCCTCTTTGCCATGGAGAGAAGGGTGTCTGCCACTGGCAACCCAAAGAACCCCACCTTTGTGCCAGGTACCCAGAAATCCTTCAGCATGGGCCTTTGTTGGGCTAAATGGAGCTGACTTCAAAGAATAAGACAAATGGACCTTCCATTCTGCACCACATCAATATGAGACACTGGGGACCACTCCCATTCCCTTCAGACAAGGAGGTCATGTGGGTGTCACGTGGCTGGCTCTTGGTCACAGAGCAAGAGGGTAAGTAGTGCCCAGGCCAAAGTCATGAGTGCACTCCCTCACCACCTCAGAATGAGGAGATGCTGAGGAAAATAAGACCTACTGCCAGGAAGAGCATCTGGGATCTGGATAAAGAATATGGTGCCCACTGACCCCTGGATCTAGCCCACATCACTTCTGCTCAATTTTATACCTATTTATCTTGAAACATGTATGTTTCCTGCACACCAGCTATGACCATCACTCTTATAGGTTGTTGATCTGATTTTCTTATACTGTCTCCCATTTCACTGATGTAACAGGATATAAGAGATCACTCTATTCAACATGAACATTGGTAAAAATCAGGAAAGAGAAAATGAAGGCCCAGAGTAGGCTGAAATCCTCTTTATGCCTGCCTTGAAGTCTTTAAGGACATAAGCATCTAACCCATACTTAATTTCACGGGCGTGTAACTGATATTGTCCCCCCCATTGGCCCAGACTACATAATGAGCTCACACACCTTTTAATAGTCAAATTAATAATTCCATGTGTCCAAACTGCACTTGTAAGAATGCTTTCCTTCCTTCAGCTTGGGATCTCCTTTTCCCAAAACCTCCGTCACTGCATGGGTGCACTCAGCCCACTACAAAGCGGGTGAGAAGCCCAGGAGGCCCATGGCTGTGGTGGCTGATGCAGCCACACGACAAAGCCACTAGTCCAATTCTTCAGCGTGAATTCTGCCCAGCAAGGTCAACAAGCCAAGTCTCACCATGGCTCCAAAACCGTGGTGGAGTTTCTCCACGTAAGGGGAAGGACACCTCTTCCTCCCACGTCAGGCTCAGCTCTTACCGCTTTTACCCCCATAGGCCAGCACCAGGGAGAGTTCTATTAATTTGCACACACGCACACACACACACACACACACACACATCAACTTTTTTAGAGCAACCCAAGGTACCAGGTGGCTGGGTCAGAACCACACATTGCATCCAGAAAAGAAAGAACTTCCTTCTAAGACCTTGGGGAAGGACTACTTTCTGAATGCCCAAATGGTGTGGTTGTTAGCCAAAGTTCATCATTAGGACTGTATGTACCACCATTAGCCAGAGATGGGGGGAAGGGCAGGACCTGAGCAATATACTGGACCTGGCCTCACTCCAGGGGACCAGAAGCAACCCCCTCCCCTACCTAGGCACATACACAATGGCTTCAAGACCTCCCACGTCAGCTTCCTCCTGCCCCAGGGAAATTGGAAGTGACTGTGGTGTCCCCCATGGTCCCCAAAAGACAATCACAAAAATAACAGTCTGATGTCAGTCCACTTTCCAGAGGCCAGAGTAACCAGTCTTGGTAGGGGTCACCTTGTTAACTAGCATTGTGCACTCAGATCTTCTCTGACACACAAAAGGCTCAGTACCAATCAGTGCTAATTGCAGGTTTCTGGGCTACCCTCCTGGCTCAGCTGTTTAGCAAAAATTGCATTTCATTACATTTTATACTAATCAGCTTCAAGAGCAGAGTGCAAAATTAACTTAGAATAATTTCATGCTCTCACGTAACCTTTATTTCCTAAATTGGGGTGCTTTGCAGTAACTATTTTATCCTACTGTATAATAACAGTGTTCTTTGCATTAGGGTATAGCACTTCTATAACAGCTGTTATCTTAATCAAATATCAATGGCTCATCTTTATTTCGGCATTAAGTCAATAGCACATGTCATTTGTTACTTCATAAACTTCAACACCATAAGTGTTACCAGTTAAATAAGTGTTCTCTAAAGTGTGGTTTAATGAATCAGAACCAATTCAAAAGACAGTCTGGCTTGAAATACTGAAATCTGCCAAATTTAAGACTTCTGTAAAACATCAGCATCCTCAGGTAACCAAATGTTCAGCTGTCCTTCGAGCATGCACCCTCTTCTAACGAGGCTTCACCTAATGTGGTTTCACTAAAGATATAAGTAGTGTGTGCATGTTGAGGACTCACCCACTGCAAACCTGGATCCTGCACCTGTGTTCTACTCCTTCCTAATACATCTTTAACACACAGTTGCCTCAAAAAACCTCAAAAATTTATCCCTCAAAAACCAGTACTGAAACAAAGAAGTACCAGGCTTATCGTACCTTAACAATCACGTATGTAAATAGGATTTGGGGGTTTCCAACAATTTTAAGTTCACTGTCAGACAACAGAATAACCCAGACATCAAAAAAGGCCAAAGCAATCTTGAGCTACAATAACAGTCATAATATCAAGGATGCAGGAGGTAATAACCTTACCCTATAATTGGAACTTGCCTGGAGTGTCATATTTAAATATGAGCCCCTCACTTGGAAAAAAAAAAGAGAAAATAGAGGAGAACAACCTACATGGGTTAGGGACTGAAGTTAGGCCCTGAGAGATAAGAGGAAGGTTGGTCACAGGATTTGGATGCGTGTCACAGTGGCGGCACTGGGACTAATCAGTAAAACTGACAAGCTAGGAGGAGCTTTCTGCACACATAGCTGCTCAGGCATGGAACAAGCCATTTTAACAGGTCAGCTACTTGGAGCTGCAATTCCAAAAGTGATGAAAAGCTATAGAGAGAAGGCCTAGCAAGCGGTCTCCTTGTGTCTGCCTTAATAAGTCTGTATTTCACTGAAATATACTCTAGACAGAACACAATGGTCTCCTTGAGTTGAGGAGATAAAGTGGGAGTCCACGAGAGACAAAGAGGCTAGAGGTCACAGAGTGCCAGCAGGGAGAGGGCCGCACATGGTGACAACTCTGGAGACCTGCAGAGGGCTCCCCTCAAGTGGTTGGCAAATATGGCCAGTGCGTGCATGTGAAAAAGCTACCCAGTACCCAAGACCAGGAACAGGACCACACAAGAGAATTAAAGGGAACAGCAATGGAGCTCACACAAAGCCTGAACAGGACCTATTTCCAGCAGCCAGAGTGGGGAAATTTTAAGTTACAGTGGATAGGGCAGAGCACTTGAAAGAATTTTGTTTCAGTAGTGGAATAAATTAACCCTAGGTTAAAATTTGTTCTGCTCCTGCCTAAGAAACGTAAAATCAAAATCTGACAGGATCAAATTGTTTCCATGGAACTCAGCCATGGTACACAACAAAGCTCAAAAATATTTAGGAACAGGAATAGAAAAATATCCAGCATACAACAAGGGGAAACTCCCAATGTCTGGCATTCAATCAAAGACTATCAGGAATATAAAGAAATAAGAAAATAATACCTATTATGAGGAGAAAAAAGCAATCCATCAAAACTGACCCAGCATTCACACAGATGACAAAGTTAGTAGAAAAGAACCAAAACAGTTGTCAAAACTATTTTCTATATTCCGGAAGATAGAGGAAGGACTATACATGTTAGGAAGACATTTAAAAACACCCGGAAGGAAGTTCTAGAAATGAAAACGATAAGGTATGAGATTAAAGAAATATGATGGATAGAAGTAAAAGCATATTAAACATTGCAGAAGGGAAGATTACTGAACTTGAAGACACAGGTGAAATTAAATGCAGAGGGAAAATAGCTCAAACAAACGCAGAGCATCAGGTGCTGTAGAACAACATTAAGTGGCCAAATATACACACAATAACAGCTCCTGGAGGAAGAGAGGTTGGATGTAGCACAGCAAAAATCTTCTAAATTTGATGGAAACATGAACCCATAGGTCAGAAATAAATACTCAACAAACCTAAAGCACAATAAACATGAAGAAAACTACACAAAGGCACATTACAGTCAAATTTTTCAATGATAAAGAAAAAAATATTAAAGGAAGCCAGATAAAAGTGTTGCATTAGCTGCAGAGGGCTAGAGATAAGCATAACAGCAAAGGGATGTTGTCATTCCAGCTGGAGGACAAAAGCTCAACTTTAAATTATTGAAAAACACTGTCAACCTAGAATCCTAGAATCCTCTTAACTCCATAAAAATAGCTTCAAAAACTAAGGCAATTTTTTCAGACACAAAAATGCTGAAAACTATTATCACCAGTAAAACTGCACTGCATGAAAGGAAGTCAAAAGGAAAATGAGAGCAGATGGATTATCTGTATCTACACAAAATAATAAAGAATACCAGAAATAGTAACTATACGGGGTAAATATGAAGACAGTTATTATTTAAATCACTTTAAAATAGAGTTGACGGTTTAAACCAAAATTAGTAAAAATGCATTGCCCAGTTTATAACATATATAGAAGTAAAAGGTATGGAAATGATAGAGTAAGGAGGGGAGACAGGTATGTATATTATTGTAAGGCTCTTGCACTATACACACAGCCAGGGAATATCACTTGGAAGTTGACTGTGACACATTAAAGATGTATAAAGCAACCATTACAATAACAAAACAAAAAGTTATAGCCAATAAAAGAGATAAAGTGGAATCATAAATATACAAGTAATCCAAAGGGAACCGGAAAAAGAAGAAACAGGAATAAACAACAAAAGGAATAAATATGAAACAAATAGGAAGACAGCAGATTTAAAAACAACCGTATCTGCATCTCATTAACTATAAATGGGCCAAACACCTCAATTAAAAGGCAGAGACTGTCAGGATAGATTTTTTAAAAAGAAAGACTGAATGATATGCTGCCTACAAGAAACCTGTTTTAAATATAAAAATATAAATGTTTAAAGGTAAAATGATAGGAGAAGATAGATCATTCCAAGCCTGTAGAAAATAAAGAAGAAAAGATAGGTTAATATCATATAAAGTAGATTTTAAAGCAAAGAAAATTAGCAAGTTCATTCCATAATGATGAAAAGATCAGTTCCTGAAAATATGAGATAAGAAGATAAAACAATCCTAAGTATTTGTGATCTAATGGCAGAGCTGAAAGTGCATAAAGCAGAAACAGATCTGCAAAGGGATATAAACAAATGCATAATTACAGTCAGAGATTTCAGTGCCTCTCTCTCACAGACTGACCTAAAAAGTAAATCAAAAATCAGTAAAGATGGGGTGCCTGGGTGGCTCAGTAAGTTAGCATCTGCCTTTCACTCAGGTCATGATCCCAGAGTCCTGGGATCGAGCGCCATGTTGGGCTCTCCTTCAGCAGGGAGCCTGCTTCTCCCTCTGCCACTCCCCCTGCTTGTGCGCTCTCTCTCTCTCTCTCCATCAAATAAATAAAAAAATTAAAAAAAAAACGGAAATCAGTAAAGATTTGGAAGACCTGAACCACACTACCAAGCAAGTTCACCTAATTCACAATGATTCAACACCCTGCCCAACAGCAGCAGAATTCGTATTTTTCTTAGGTCCACATGAAACATTTCCTCAGACCACAGCTGGAACCATAAAATGAGTCTCTAAAAACTGAATAGGATTCATACATACATCTAGTCTGCTCTCTGGTCAGAATAAAATTACATTATAAATCAACAACAAAGATATCTAGAAAATCCTCAAGTATTTGACCACTACATAACACATGACTCTTGGCAGGTGGCATGATGGCCCCACAAAGATGTCCAGATCCTAATCCCCAGAACCTGTGCACATGTGACCTAGTGTGGCAAAAGGAACTTTGCAGATGTGATTAAACTCACTTGTGAGATAGGTTACCCTGGATTACCCAGTGAGCCCAACATGATTCACCAGAGTCCATCGAAGGGGAAGGCAAGGGCATCAGAGTCAGCAGTAAGACACATGACAGTATGAGTGGGACCGGTACAAGGAACAGGCTCCAAAAAGGAGTGTGGGTGGCTCTTCAAACTGAAAAAGAGGCAAGTTAGTGGGGTTTTCCCTTGAGGCTTCCTGAATGAATGTAGCCCTGTTGTCACCTTGATTTTAGGAATTGCAACCCCCAGAGTGAAAGGACAACTAATGTGTGTGTTTTTTTATTTTTTTTAAAGATTTTATTTATTTTATTGCCTTCATAATTTTCAGTATAAGTTATGGAAAATAATTTATGTATGCAGTTTATAGTCTGTAATCATTCTTTTTTTTTTTAAAGATTTTATTTATTTGAGAGAGAGAGAATGAGAGACAGAGAGCACGAGAGGGAAGAGGGTCAGAGGGAGAAGCAGACTCCCCGCCGAGCAGGGAGCCCGATGCGGGACTGGATCCCGGGACTCCAGGATCATGACCTGAGCCGAAGGCAGTCGTTTAACCAACTGAGCCACCCAGGCGCCCCTAACGTGTGTTGTTTTAAACCACTGTGTCTGCAGTGATTTGTTAAAGTAGCTGTAGGAACCCGTTACAAACAGCAAGCTTCCTGGTGGCAAGTTCCTCCCCAGCACAAAGCCCAGTACCGTTTCTGTAGGAGATGCCCAGGAACTTGGGAACACACACCACTGGGTGGAACGTTCTCCAGGAGAACTAGAAAATTAGTCACAATATCATGGTCATTTTCCTTTAATTCCATGGGGGAAAAAATAGGCTATGCAAAAAAATGAACTGTTTTCGTATTTTAATTCCTGCCCTCCTCAAAAACAAACAAACAAACAAAAAAACCCACACTAAAAAGACATAAGATGGCAAAGCAAGGGAGGAGAATCACAGCCTCATCCGAACTGCGTTCCAGAAAACTGCCATGAGGTCAGTGTGGGGAACAAAGGTGGATGCGAGGAGGTGCAGGAAGAGCAGACGTATGTCCATCACAACACCTCGGGTGGGTGCCCCTATTTTCCTTCCCTTCCTGAAGGAACCTGGCTGGAGGCAGCTCCAGACAGACCAGACACAGTTGTGAGGCCAAGTTCAGTGCCTGCCAGGCTGCCCTGCAGAGAGGTGGAGCCTGGCTCATGTACACACCCCTGCCCTAACAGGACTCCAAGCCCCACAGCCTGCAGACCTAAAAGCCCCTGGGGCAGCGGAAATGCCATAGGTTCTCATGGACCCTCTGCAGGGCCCACCACAGGCACCCTGCCTGAGAAGTCTCCCCCCTTCCTTTCATCTGGAAGACACTCAAAGCCCCAGGCATCCCTCTGAGTGCACAGTGTCTTTCACTGGTAGAGCAAACGGGAGAACCAGGCCTCCAGGCTCCCAGCCAGTTGCAGAACAGGGCCTCACTCCACCTACTGGGCACCCAGGCAAACACTATTTCTAACCCAAGGGCCTCCAAAACATTCTCTCCAGTGGAAACACAAGAGCATAAACACCATATGCTCTGCTTAACCTCTTGTTACCTCGATAGCGTTTCCTTGCTTGGAAAAGGGATACTATCGTTCTGTGATTGTGCTGAAGAGAAACCAGATAACGCACGGATGTGGTAAGGTGATTCTGGACCGTGCTGCTGGGCCCCAAGTCATCACAGGGTCTTTACACCTGGAAGGTGCAGACCAAAGACAGCAAACCCACCAGACGGCAGAGTGAGAAAGATCCAGTCCAACGTTGCTGGCTCGAAGACAGAGGAAGGGCCAGGAACCCCGCCACGTGGGCACCTCTAGAAGCTGGAAAGGCAAGTAATCGATTCTCCTTTGGAGCTCAGAAGGACCCAGCCCCCTGACACCTTCACGTCACCCAGTCTCAGACTTCTGACCTCCAAAATTGTAGGCGAATCGTGCGTCTTATATTAGGCCACTAAATGTGTGATGATTTGTTACAGGGGCCAAGGAAAGGCACACATTCAATTCACGGTCTTAGAGGCTGGAGGGTTGGGTACCATTCCCTTTCCTCTGGTAGCAGCACCTCGATTTTGCTGTGGAAAAGCACCCCTCCCTCACCTTCCATCCATACGTCAGGAGAGGCTACCACGCATGCCCTGCAGCAGCCAGGGCGGCCCCAGGGCCTGCAGTGGTCGAATGCGGACACATCTCCCTCTGGGCGGTGGCGGGTTCAGGAACGGCCACAGGCCACATGGACTTCTGCAAGGGGCTCAGCCAGCGGGATGCGCACTGGAACTCTCAGCGGCTAATGCTATCTGCAGGTGGGAGGGTCTGCTGAGAATGGAGACGACCAGGAGGAAGATGTGGCTGAGACATGAGACACATTCTTGACTGTATCAACCCAACGCCCAGATCCGGCCACACCAGTTACCCAGGCCAGCAGTTCTCCCAGGGGCTCGAATTAGTAGGTTTCTGTCCCTGGAATAAAGAAGAAGTGCAGTCTCCTCCTTCTGGGGCTTTTGTGCTAGCACTCCGACCTGGCATTTGGCTGTCCCCGCTTTGGAACTCAGCTACACCCCCACCACCCAAGAAGCCTCCCTGAACCCCAGGTGGTGTTATCTCCCCTGACATTCCGGGAGCACGATGCCCATTCACTCCCTGAGGACTCGCTTCAATAAACCTTCGGCTGTGGTCAAGTTAGCATGTGTATCCATCCTCATGTAACGTGAACTCCTTGCCCTTGGACCATGCCTTGCTCATCTTTACACTACCAGAAGCTGGGCTTGGATTTGCAGGGACAAACATGTCTACTAAATGTAACTCCGTTGGAAGGAAACATAATAATGCACCATCACTGCTGGGGGCTCCTGACAAGTTAGCAAAGCCTGGACTCCATTTCAGCCCTGAGTTGCTGTTCTCAAGGAGGGAGGGAGGGAAACTGTGAATGCAAGCCTTCAGCGCCACAGGGTCCGCTGAGAACAGCATTCCATCATGCACCACCAAACTGCAAAAATTGAAATGCTGCTCCTCGAGGCACCATGTGGCAGTCTGACTTGGCACAAAACTGTGTGTGTGCATCAAACAATTATGCAGACCAAGTGGACCGCTTTAAATGCAAACCACTAGCTGCCGAGAAATTGGCGCTACAAGGACTCTCCTGCACACAGTGAAGGCACTCCCCTGTCCACAAGAAATCTGCAGAGATTCGAATATAAACTGGCCATTTGCTGTCCTTCCAGGACACTACAGACCTAACACACCCCACAAAATGTGTATGGGGTCAAGGCCCCATGGTTCACAAACCTGGGGGCGCCATGCTCAAGACACACGCTCTGCACCCGATCACACCCACTCAAACAGCACATTACTCTTTCCTCTTGACTCTAACGGGCATCGCAAACTTAAGATGCCCAAACAGAGCCTGGGAATTCCTCACCAAACTGCTTTTCACCGCGTCTTCTTGTTGCAAAGATAGGCCCCACACTTCATGCAATGGATGGGACAGAAAGGGGAGCCCTGATCTTTGGCTTCTCTTTCCTTAACCCCAACCTCGAACCTTTGGTCAAGTGTGGTCTTCCCTGCCTCCAAACTGCGAACTGGATCCACCTGTTCCTCCCTCCCACCACGCCAAGCCCCAGCCAGCAGCACGGTGTGCCTGCAATGCCATCCTGACCCTGTGCTGATAAAGGCCTTCCTGCCCCCCCAGACCGACGACCCCAGCATGCGCCACCCTCCTCGGTCACCACATTCCCACCACACAGTCCCTTTTTCTGTTCCACAAACAAGGTCAAACTCTCCACCCAAACTAGTCAGGAGAGGAAAGTTCATTCTCAAAACAGGCAAATCTACAGTCTCTGTGGCTTAAGGAACAAGCTTTATTTCTCACTCGTAAATTCACTGAGGACCAGGTACCCCCTCCGTCTTGTAGCTCTGCCAGCTGAACACATGTTCTCCAACACTGTGGAGGCAGGTTAGAGAGACCAGCAGGACCACAGCCCCGAGGGGCTTCAGTCGGAAAGTGACCAACATCAGATTTGCTCACAGTCCGAACAGAGACTCAGCCTGAGCTCTAGGTTCTGCCTTCCCATGAATCTAAATTATGACAGGAATTGGGGGGAGGAGGTTGCCAATCACATAGCCAGGGTACCCCGCAAGGAGGTGGCTTTGGACACAGAGCTGAGCACTGAGAAGGAGACAGGCGAGCAAGAGCGTGGAGGACCAGCCAAGCTGGGGTATCAGGGGGCCCAAGAACACTCAGCCCTCAACCAGAGGCAGGTCCCCTTAGGCAGATGTCAGCTTACCGGGACAAAGCCTTACGTCCTCGGGGACTCCCAGAGCTGAAGTCATGCGTTCCCCAGACCACTGACTGAGCGGACTGAGTGAGCCTGTGTCCCCAAGCCTACGACAGTCCTAGGCGCTGAGGTTCTAGAAAGATGGAGATCCAAAGCTAGTGTTTACTACCACACAATCATTTTAGGAGCTGATTTGGCTATTAATATCAACATCTTAAAATAAACATATCCCATGACTCAATAATGGTACTTCTAGAAAATGATCAAGGATATGCCCAAGGATTTAGCTATGGGAATATTTACTGAAGATTTAATTTTAATAGAAACTGTCCCAAAACAAGAAGATATTGAGGATATATTTGGAAATATCTGTTACACAGAATATTCTTCAGGGGCGCCTGGGTGGCTCAGTCAGTTAAGCATCTGCCTTCGGTTCAGGTCATGATTTCAGGGTCGTGGGATCAAGTCCTATGTCGAGCTCCCTGCTCAGCAGGGAGTCTGCTTGTCCCTCTGCCTCTGCTCCTCCCCTGGCACACGGTCTCCCTCTCTCAAATAAATTAATTAAATAAATCTTTAAAAAAATAATTGTATAGACTATTCTTCAGACATTAAAGATAATATTTTGAAAGAATTTTCGTGTATGGAAAGCTGTTCATAATTTGTGATCGAATGATTTAACGCATTCAATTTAAAATCAGAGAATATCTGATTCAGAATATCAGAATAACAGATAAAAGAAGCAAGACCCAGCAATATGCCATTCTAAGAAACCCACTTAAATATGAAGACATACATAGGGTAAAAATACAAAGATGGAAGAAGCCGTACCATACAAACACTAATTGAAGGTAAGCTGGAATGAACACATTTGTATCAGTCAGAGGAGACTTCAGAACAAGCCATATTACCAGGAATGAAGAAGAACGATACACAAAGATAGGGGGTCAATTAATCAAGAGACATGATCCTGAGTGTGTATGCAGCTAATGAAAGAGCTTGAAAATCTGTGAAGCAAGGGGCACCTGGGTGGCTCAGTCGTTGAGCGTCTGCCTTCGGCTCAGGTCATGGTCCCAGGGTCCTGGGATCGAGCCCCGCGTCGGGCTCCCTGCTCCGCGGGAAGCCTGCTTCTCCCTCTGCTTCTGCTGCTCCCCCTGCTTGTGTTCCCTCTCTCGCTGTGTCTCTCTCTGTCCAATAAATAAATAAAATCTTTTAAAGTAAATAAACAAATAAATAAATAAAATCCGTGAAGCAAAAGCTGACTGGGTTGAAAAGAAAAATAGATAAATCCGTAATTATAGCTGGAAACTATGATACTTCTCTCTTTGTAATCAATGGAACGGGTGAACAGAAAATCAGTACGATACACCAGACCGGAACAGTGGTCTACCAGCTTGGTCTAATGAACACAGAGCAGTTCACCCAACAAGAACAGAACGTACGTTCCCGCCAAGGGCACATGAAATGTTCACCAGCATAGACCATATTCGGGGCCATAAAACGAACTTCAACACCTTGAAAATATTTACAATTTCCCCAAATTTGGAAACCAAAAGGCATGCTTCTAAACAAGCCATGGGTCCAAGAAGAAGGCACAAAGGACAAGAGAATTATTTTCCATTGAATGAAAATAAGAACACAAGGTATAAAAGTATATACTTATCCATTATATTCAATACATCTAACAGAGTTAATGAACTGAAGTACTACGTATCACTTTATAAATCTATCACTTTGCTACGTATTTCCTTTTCGTCTAGTCTATTCTTCGTTCTGTTTCCTCTCTTTTCCTAACTATTTCTGAACTATTTGAGTACTCTTTACGATTTCACTTTATCTCTACAAGTGGCTTATTAGTTATGATGGCAGCACATCCCCAGCAACAAAGGGACAGAGTGAGGCTTCCAGGGCTGGCCACAGCCCGCCCCACCTCACCAGGCCTTCCCCAGGGCAGCCCCACACGGCAGGCTGGACGGGACCCGGCGGAACAGCATCCATGCAGAAGGTCTCCCTCCTGGCCCCTCTCTGTTGCTTCTCGTGAGACCACAATGGGAAGCCCCTAACTGCTCCATCTCTGCCCAAAGCGCAGCAGTGCATCCGTCATCCCTGTCCCGAGGAACAGCGATGGGCTCTGCTTCGTTGCACAGCAGGATCTTCAAGGATGAATCAGGCTAGTTCTATCCATTTCCAACGTCAGTTAGCCGAGCTCAGACTTGCATAATAATGCTCACGTGGTCTGACTATTGAAAAGGTGAATAAAATTCTCAAAGACAAGGAAAAAGATCATTTCCCGACTTTTAATTAATCAGCCAAGACATGTTCTTTCTACTTGGTTGCAAGGATCACTGAGCAATTGTGAAGCTCTACAGAGCATCTAAAAATAAATATCTTTACCTTAACAATAGAGGGTATGGAGCGTCAATAATCCACCGCCCAGTCTCATGAAGAATATGATCCATCACTTTGAACATCTAAGAGGATGAGCAGACTTCTCAAATGCTCTGCTTCTCAATCACACGCCAACATTGTGTCCAATATTCTGATAAAACTCCAATCCCAAGATTTCCCAACAACGATGCCATCAACACACGTCCCTGAATCCAGCCCTCCTGGTCATGCCCAGATGTTCTGCCAAGTCTCTGGAATCACCTGAGTCCCTCTCCCTGATCGGCAGGGCTTGGAAGAAGCCAGGAAGCAGCTCAGGTTCCTGTGCTCCTACACTGAGGTGAGAACCCACATTCATAGCGGATGACAGGGCCACGCACCCCACATGGCCAGGCGCCGGCCACAGGCAGGCACCAGGCCAGTCAGGTGCTCTTTCTGGAAGCTCCTGCCCACTGCAGGGCCTGAGACCATTCCACCTGGCTTCTCAGGGCAGCCAGACTCCTGTTCCCCCAACCCTGATATTTCCATTTGTACTCCTGTTTGTCAGCCACACTGTTCTTCTAATAAATTCTCCTTTTGCTTATTTTCACCTGAATTCGTTCTGTTTTTCTATAAAACAGCAGTTGTTACCTGACAATAGGTGGCGGGTAACAGATCTTTGGGGAAACGAGGAACATTTTCACGTGGTTATCCAGCTGAGCCGGCACACAGCAGAAAAGCTCGCTCCTCTTCTGGAACGAGACGCGGCAGCCCACGGTGCCAGTCTCAGGACGGCCCCTCGTGCTACCTGCCCGGCTCCTCCAGGCCAGCGCCACCAGGGAGGAGGATCCGGGATGGGGGGCACCTACCATGAAGGGTGATGACAGTGAGAGAGGACACTGCAGCCAGCTCGAAGGAGGGCCACCCAGACTCAACGCTCACCCAGGACGTGGACTGAGACCAGAAAAAGGCCCACGGCCAGGCTCAGAGAATCTCTTGTCTCTGCTACCCAAGGCTCGGCTGGGGAAGCTCAAGAGGAGATGGAGAATTTGCCTGGGGGGCTGAATTCCAGCAGCTTTTAAGGCACCCCCTCACCAGGCTCCTTCAGTGAAAGGGAAAGCAGGCTGCAAAGAGCAGGGGGCTGGCATCTGCAGTAGTGTGACTTGCGGCCTTGGGAGGGCACAGCCCCACCGGAAATGCTCCAGATCTGGGGTCCAATTCCTGCAACCAGTGGGGGCCACTGGTTGCTAGCAACACCAATCAATCTGGAAAGTCCAAGCCATTCGAGAATTCATTAGAAGGACATGAAAGAAGTCCGCAGAATCAAAGAAAAGGCCAAGGAACCAGGCCCAGAAAGGGCGGGAACACAGGCAGCCCCACAGAAACCCAGGGAATTGCAAAATGGACATGCCCCATGCTCCCACCGGGGTCAAGCACCTCCAACCGCGTTCAACCTTTTTGTGCCCAGACTGGTCAGGATCCAGTCTACAGAGGAATGTCGGGCGGCCTTCTCCTTGGAGGGGAAGACTCTGGGCCCCTCCACCCACGTCCCACCAGACTTTGCCAAAGGGGTTGGTGGGTCCCCCAAAAAGGAATACTCTCAAAGGAGAGCGGAGTGGGCATCAGGCAAAGGGTCAGCAGTCAGCAGGCCGGCTAAAAGGGCTCCCACCCCAACTGGGACTCAGGACCTGGGTTTGAGGGCCCTTAGGAACTTGTTGGAGATCACAGTCCTGCCTTCTATGGTGTGAAGGTTCAGGGCACCCTGGAGACTGCTGTCCAAGGCCCAAGGCCACCTTTAAGCCGAAGGGCATGAATAACCACACCTGTTGATAAATGAAGTGTCAGGTAAGGCAGTTCTGCGGCCCTCCCCCACGTCCTCTACTTTATTAGTCTCAACCATCCAGCACTGGCTAATGAGACTCCCACATTCCAGAGCCAGCGTCTGACTCTGGGAAGAAGCGTTTCATTTTTCAATTAAAAGCTGATTTTCGATGTTCAGCCCTGCTCCACGTTACCATTACCTCTTTAATTAATTTAGCATCTCTCAACCAGCAGTTGCTAAATTGCCCAAGCAGAGATGGGAAAACCAAGGGCACTAAGCTCCCAGCCCAAGGTGGGCAGGCCTCAGGAGCTCCAGAAGAGAGCTGGCTATTTGAATGAGAAAGCGTTTATCTGACAACACTTGGTTTAAACAGCAATTAGTCAGGAAGGAAAGACAAAGGCACTTAGAAAGGCTAGTGAGGGGGAAGGTCTCCTGAAGCCTCCCGGGGCCCTTAAGGAGGAAGCCTTAATTAGTCCGTGAGGGAATCTGGCCCCCGCCTGCATTTCAGGGAGGTTTCCCCACAGACCTTCTTACTTGCTCTCCTAGGGGTTTTGTTTTTGCTTTGTTTTTGTTCTTTTTCTTCTTTAGAACAACAGCCCCTCAAGGCCCCTTCCAAGGAGACCCCCCCTCCGTGGTTGGCTGGCTGGCAGCTGGCCTTGATGCGGGTGAGGGGCCTGGCCCCAGGTCCGTGTGGTCCTAGGGCTCAGCAATGATCTGGACAAGAGTCCCAGTGATGTGGGAAACGCAGGCAAAAGAAAAACTAAATGTCCTTACTCCCCACAGCCCACTGATAGGTCCTCGAAACAGGCAGAGTGACGTCCCCCTAGGCGCTCAGCTGCCCCGATGTTAATACTTTGCTAAGGGCCAAAGGCAATCTTAGCTTGACATTATCCCAAGCACCCCGGGATCCTGTGAGTCTACTTAAACATACAAAAATTCCTTTGGAAGCTTCCTTTATCCCTAAACCCCCCGAGACACCTGTTGGCAATCACCCCCCAAGCACACGGCCCACCGATGTTCATCTGAAGGGTCTCACGCGTCAGGTTTTATTAGACGGTAATAAATGACCTTTTCCCAACAATAGCGAGCCTCCTCAAGGTCCTGGAAACCCTGCTTCCAAAATTCCTTAGAGACTGACGCTCTCCCTAAGCCCCTCCCAACTTGAGAGTATATAACAGGCCCCTCCTCATGACCCCAGCGCGGCTCCTTCTGTCCACAGGTCCTGTCCCCCATGCTTTAATAAAACCACGTTTTTGCACCAAACATGTCTCCAGAATTCTTTCTTGGCCATTGGCTCTGAACCCTAACATCTCTCCTATATCACCAGGACATATGCAGACCAAAGGGCCTCTATTTAGGGGGCCCCCATTTAGGGGGACTCATAGACACTCCCTGGACCACCCCACCCAACAGAATCTGGTGGTTTTAGCTACTCTCCATTCATTAAAAGAAAAAAGAAAAAAAAAAAGCCCTGCGTTAGCAAGGATCAGCCTAGAGCCCCACAAACAATACCGCTCAATAGAGTCCACTTGGGTCACTAGACTCTCCCCGAAAGGCAGGGAAGGCTGGGCAGCTGGGTACCCTGGCTATGAGTTATGACAGCCTTTGAATGTGGAATTCACACAGCAAGGACGTGCATCTTGGCTAGGCCTCAGCATCACTTGTAAGAAGCCTGGGGGCACGTGCCCATGGGCAGATGCCCTGTGCTCCTAGGAAGGGTCAGGTGGGGCCCACTGGCCCCAGAGCAGAGAGACCTGCGTCACCTCTCTGGGACAGCCTGGGGCAGCTGGGTCCATGCCTAGTCCAGGCCACCATGGTGGCCCCCACCGAGTGGCCCTGAGGGGAGGCTCCTTCCTGTAGAAGGGGGAACCTAGTGTCCCCAGAGACCTGAGACCATGGGCGTGCTGAGACACGCAGCGTTGCGGTGCCCCTGCCACTCCCCTGCAGCTGCCCCACTGGCGCTCCACCCCGCTGCACATTAGGGTCCCCTGAGTCCAGACTCCAGGTGTGGGGTCCCACCCCCAGGGGTTCCGATTTATTCCGTTTGCGGCAGGCCCAGACACGGGGCATTTTAGAAGCTCTTCAGGTGGGAACCTGACTACCTCAGTCGGTGGAGCATATGACTTTTGATCTCAGGGTTGTGAGTTCGAGCCCCATATTGGGAGTGGAGAGTACTTAGAAAAATACAGTAAAATCTTAAAAACAAAACAAAACAAAACAAAATAAATAAAATAAAATAAAATAAAGCTCTTCAGGTAACTATAGGTCACCACTCCCACCGGGAGGCCCTCCCCAGGATGATTTCCACACAGGCAGAGATGCTTCCGGAACCAGGGTTTGCTCCATGGAGTAAGTTCGGGGAGAGTGCAGGTAACGCCTCCTTCTTCTAGTGCTGTGGCCAGGGGCTTCCTCTTACGGGCCTCCGCGTCCCCACGAGGTGTGCAGAGCCCCACCCCTCTCCTGGACTCCCAGCTCCCCCGCAGAGTCCACAGCAGGAGCTCCCACATGGAGGGTGTCAGGGGGAACTGCGCCGAGCTCGGGGACGGATGGCCTGCCAGCCCTGCGGAAGGACGTTCCTCTCCGGGAGCTGATGGAAGAAGAGCGAGGGGGGGCCTTGGGTCCCACAGTTGGCCAGCCCCGGGGCCAGCACGGGGTCCGTGACCAAGATCAGCCTGTTCTCTGCATGCTCCTCCTCAAGCCCTGCCATCCTCCATCCTTGAGCCTCTTCCCTGTGTCTCTGGGCCTGGCCAGGGAGGCCAGGAGCCCTGCTCTGTCCCATGACACCCCCCCTCCGGAACAACCCATCTGCTCTTACGTCTCCCCTGAGGCAGGGCACAGAAAGGCCAGATTTTCCACTGGAGGGGAGGAGACAGAAGAGGCGGGAGAAGGGTGGTGGGGGTCTAACAGTACCTGTTCTCCACCCCACTGACCGCAGTCCTAGCAGGAGCCATGTGCTGTTTGGAAGCCTGAGAGCCCTCCCGTCCAGGCCCGGCCGTGGACCCCAGCTCTCAGCACAGCTTCACCAGCGGCCTCCTCCAGCGCCACCCCCCCTGCCCCTGTGAATCTGGGACTCTGTGCCCTCGCTGGGCATCTCATGCCCACACCAGGCCCCGGCCTCGTGTCTAGCCACACTCACCGGAAATTCTAGCTCCCACTCCTTGCACTCAGGGAAGCTCCCTCTTCCCCAGCCCAAGCACAGACATGACCCTGGCTCGCCTCCACCATGACAAAGGATGCAACCAGGTCTGCACAGAAAATCTCAGGGCTGGACGCCCCACGTCCTCCTGCTGCTGATGTCTCGTGTTGAAGCTGTAATGCCCGAGGACGGTGGAGTCTGAGTCACTCTGGATCCCTGAGCGTCCACTGCCCCCACCCCCAGCCCACCCCCACGAGACATAAGCAGGCACGGAACTGACCCACTGAGGACCGAGGCTGCTGGTGACCTTGCCTGTCCTCGCACGGCTCTGACCTGATGTTAGCCATCTGCGGCCGCCCGGGCCACACAGATGTGCCTGCAGACCGTCCTCCCAGAGAGCTGGCCAGCCATCCCGAAAAGGGCTTCCATGTCTCTGGAAAGACTGGCTTGACAGGGATCACAAATTGTCCCTGCCTTCCACTATGTCAGCCACTGACAAAGATCATCTCTTCCTGGCTGCCAGGAGCAGGTAGCTCCCCGCTCTCCAAGGACCCCTCCTGCATTTTTCCCCCATCATGCCTCTGAACATGAATTTCAGTGTTTTTGGGAGCCTGGCTCCCTCCCTGCTGATAATCACTGATCACTGATAATCACCCTGTCTAAAATCGCTGTTCCAAAATCAATAAAGAACACATTTATAAATGTTAAATTGCCCCAGACGAAGGCATGTCTTGCAAAGGGATGCTGCATAATTAAACTGCAAACAATAGCAAAAAAAAAAAAATTTAAACTTTAATTTTTACTCTTGAGAGGTATTTGCTAAAAGCTTTCCCTTAAATAGCTCACTTTTGTGGGGGATAAAATTGCACTAAGTGCTTTCATTAGTGGACATTTGGGCTTTTTTCTGGGGTAGCTGTGAGAAACGTCAGATGTGGATTAGTAACTAACACAAAAATTCAAACTCTTTGAGTATCAAGCTTATGGATTATCATTTTATTTATCTGTTCATTCAGTGACTAGTAAGTGCCTACTCTGTGTCAGGCACTGAGAAAATGTGATCTGAGCCTGAAACTGAGCAGGAGGGATGCTAACCCAGAGCAGCGGCTGGATCCAGGGAGGAGTGTGCATGCTCAGCAGGGCTGCTGGCCACTGGGGCGGGCCCCTCCACACTGACACTCCATTTATTTACCTGCATCTGAGAAGCACGGGTCTGCTGACGTGCAAGTTCCCTTTCAGTCATTCATCCCCTCCAGGGTTTGCAGAGCACTGACTGCCAGGCTCTGCTCTCAGGTCTTGGGGTTCAGTAGCAGAATCCACCTCCTGCCAGAGTGTAGTGCAATGAGAGAACGGACATCACCCAAGAGAAATTAGTAGTTCAGGTGTTACAGTAGAGCAGGTGCATGATAGGAGAGCAATGAGGGAGAAGACCCTTAAAAGGATGGAGCCGGGGGCGCCTGGGTGGCTCAGTTGGTTAAGCGACTGCCTTCGGCTCAGGTCATGATCCTGGAGTCCCGGGATCGAGTCCCGCATCAGGCTCCCTGCTCAGCGAGGGGTCTGCTTCTCCCTCTGACCCTCCCCGCTCTTGTGCTCTCTCTCTCATTCTCTCTCTCAAATAAATAAATAAAATCTTTAAAAAAAATGTTAAAAAAAAAAAAAAAGGATGAAGCCAGGAGGCTGGGATGTGCGAGCAGACTGGGCAGCTCCCTCTGGAACCCCTTTGGAGCTGAGCCCCAACCCTGTTCTCCCTAGATCAATCCGTGGCCTTCGGCATGGTCAGTTGGTCCCCCTCCTCATCCTGGTGGCTCCTTCATGGGAGTCTCTTTTTCGGGTTCCTGCTCCTCGCCATGGCACCTGCGTGCTGGAGATCCTTCCGGGCTCTGCCGCTGACCACTTCGCCTTCCAGCTTCACTCACTCACTAACTGGGGCTCGTCCGGCTCTGACAGCTCATTGACGTTCCAGCCAGAACCTTCCCTTGAGCCCCAGACCCCCAGAGCTGATGGTTCCATGACACCTGTCACTGGCTGCCCCTGGAGGGGTCGCCCCTCCCAGGACTGCCCCATTCTGAGCGACACCGAATGACTCAAGGCATCTTTCTTATGAAAACCAACCCATCCAGAGTCCACGCCCCCACCCCCCCCCCCCCCCCCAGCTGGCTCTTACACACTGGGGCACCACCGCCCCGCCCTAATCGCCTCAGGAGAGGGGAGCAGACCCAGAGGCCACTGAAATTGTTCAAAGGACCAGGCTGAGCCTGCTTGCTTTCCCTTGCCCATCTTTTCTCATGGAAACCACAGTAAAGACTCCTGCCCTCACTCCCACCCTGCCCCCTGCCCGGCCCTGGTGCTTCCCACAGGCCCCCGTGGCCTGGGGTGCCCCCCATTCTTGGGAACCGTGAGTCACACACTGTCTTTTCATTGATAATCCCCACCTTTTGGCCTCACCAGACCTGGGGTCTGGGGCTCAAGGGAAGGTTCCGGCTGGAACGACCCGGCTGGAACGTCAAAGAGCTGTCAGAGCCGGACAAACCCAGTTTAATAACAAAACCTGCATTTTTAAAGAATCTGCTCTGAACGTCAACACCTTCATCAGTCATCTGTGCTGCTTTGCCACCCACTCCCCAAATCTTAAGGACCTACCAACTCTGGGTCCCATGCTCCTATGGACGAGTGATTTGAGCTGGGCTCAGCTGGGCAGTTCACCTGCTGGCTCATCCGTGTAGGTACCACTGTCCAGCAGCCTAATGGGTGGACAGCCCAAGACGTCCTGTTCATGCCAGGCACTCGGTACAGGCTGCTGCTGACGGGGCAGGGGCCTCGGCCAGGACGGCCCTACGCTGCTCCACCAGTGAGCTACCCTGGGCTTCTGACGGCCATCTCAGGGGACGTTCTAAGACCAAGACAGCAGGAGCTGCAAAGCCTCTTGAGGCCAAGACTCAGAAGCCACACAACATCACTTCTCCCTTTTGTCGACCAAAGCACGTCTCAAGACAAGCCATACTCAAGGGTTGGAAGACAGACTCCACCTCTTGATGGAAGGAGTAGCAAAGTCCCATTGCAGAGGGGCACGGCTGCCGGGAAGCAGCCACGGCATTGTGTCTCACATGTCCTGATGTGTCTAAAACAGAGCTCTGATACTTACCCCAATCAGCCCTCTGGCAGCTTCTCCATCACATCAGTGAAGCCTCTTTTCTTTTCTTTATTTATTTGACAGAGAGAGAGCACAAGCAAGGAGAGCAGAGAGATAGAAGCAGAGGAAGAAGCAGGCCCCCTGAAGAGCAGGGAGCCCGACACAGGGCTCGAATCCCAGGACCCTGAGATCATGACCTGAGCGGAAGGCAGCTGCTTAACTGACTGAGCCACCCAGGCGCCCTAGTGAAGGCTTTTCTGTTCAGGAACCCCAGTATTACTCTCGACTCTCACGTTACTCACTCACACCTCAAGTCAATCCAGCAGCGAGATCTGTAGGTTGCATCTGCACAATGAAATTTGAATATGCCCAGTCCTCACTACCCTCGCTGCCGCCACCCTGGTCCAAGCCCCCAGTCTCTCCCACTGGGCTTGTCCCAGCCACCCCTTCCAGAGCCAGCGGAGACTCTGCTGCTGATGGACCCGTGGGTTCTCATTCTCTTGCTCTGCATCTCACTGGACCCAACACATCCCATAGCATCTTCAGCAGGTCTAAGCAATCGATTTCTAGGCCCTATGGTTTCAAATGTCTTCACCAAATAACTATCGATGACTGATAAAGTGTTAACATTCTGTCCCGAGATCTAAGTATTTGAAAGTCATCTTCCAAGGTGGTGGTTTCCAAAATGTTTTGATATTTCACTCCTATCCATTAAAAAGAAATGAGCATACTCTCCTACTACATGTTTATTTACTTATATACTAATATACATCCATGAGCAAACTAACACATAATGTATGTGCTGGGTGTCATTAATGGACTCCTCCAGACCTATGGTCCACCCTTCTGGCTCTGCACCTGGAACACTGTCCAGCATGGACCACACTTACGGCCCCCCATACTCTGGTTTCCACTGGGTCTGGTTCCATGGTCTGGCCACCACGAGGTCAGAATACTTACTTCCCAGCTCCCTCTCTGGGGAATGTCATGACCTGGGTGCATCCTTCCCCTGACCCCAGGTTCTCTCTATAGAGCCCTGCAATGCTGTCCATGCCTTGTGGCTTCCCTACACCCTGACCACATTGTCTAAAGGGTCCCTTTGTCACAGGGTCCCAACAAGAGGCATATGCCTCACACAATTAGGACAACTCAATAAGAGGTTAGTAAGTTTAGAGATTAGTACTATTTATAAGGGTGTGGGCAGGGGTAGGAGAGTGACAAAGGATATCATTGACTCAGGGCTAAGTGTAGTGACCACCCCTAGGCTCAAACGGAAGAGGGGGAAAGTGGACCCCAAACCCAGAAGGGCAGAATCTTGCAGAGAGGTTGTCTGGATAGAAGCAGGGACCTCAAGAGAAGGAAGACAATGGCCTCCCATGAGGGTGCCAGGACCCCACCCCCAAGCTCAAGGAATGAACCCGAGTCAGCCCTGTCGCTCAGAGAGCCCCTGCTCCCACTCCACCTCGGGCTTTAAAGAGGGTGGGGGAGGGCATATGAGCTTCTTGTGGCTGCTGTGACTGAGTGGCTTAAGACAACAGGCTGTTCCCTCCCAGTTCTGGAGATGGAAAGTCGGAAGGAGAGGCCCGGCAGGCCATGCTGTCTCTGAAGGGTCCAGAGGAGGCCGATCCCTGCCCCTCGGCTGCTGTGGCGGTCGGCATCCCATCCTGGCCACGACTGCCTCCACCTGAGCGGGAGCGTCTTCCCTGAGCGTCTGCCCACATGCACACTCTTCCTCCAGGAACTCGCGTCGCATCAAAGGGCCCTGCTCCAGGAGGACCGCGCCCTACCTTTACTGTTCATTACATCTGCAAAGACCCTATTTCCAAATAGGCCACATGCACAAGTACTGGGGCTTGGGGCTTCAACAGATGTTTTGGGGGGAACCAGTTTAACCCACAACACAGGGCGGAGGGGTGACAGGCAACTCTCCTAAAAGGAATGTGAAGAAGGTGACTGAGGGCTGTCAACACCTGTGAGCATCCTTTCGTCTGGACTCCCTGCGTGGGTGTTCTGGCTGCTCCCCGAGGGGCAGTCTGGAAGCCAGTGGACTCTCCTCCGCAAGGAGCCCGTTTTAAGAAAACACTTTCTCTAACACATGTTCTATGACAACATGGCATTGGAAGAAAGGTTTGCCTAAAACCCTAAGAATTGCTATTCAAGTTTCGGAACAAAGCATCATTTACCTTGCATACATTACGGCCATTTTTACTTTACAATGGCCTCTGCATTAATATTCCTCCAGAACAGCCCTGGTAAAAATATCTTGCGCAGAGCATCTCTCTGAGGCAAATCATCAGAATCTATCATGCTGTTACACCATCTGCAGACCTCCCTCATTAGCCCTGCACAAGTGTATTTAAGAAGCATTTCAAATGCATAAAACCAGGCATAAGTCACTTCCTTATGGAGGTCCACCAAAGGAATATATTAGGGATCTTCAAATCCTGACTTTTCTGAAATCTCTCCAAGTTCTACTTTCCATGGATAAATTGATAAGTTCACCCCTGTGTTCCCATCTGATAAGCCAAAAGAAAATGAATGAGTTTTCTGAAGAGCTGAATTGAGTTTCGTATGAAGAGCATCAAAGTTCAATGTCTTTATAGAAAAATGTCAACACCAATTTCCAGGAGAGGAAGGAGATGTCTAAGTGTCAAAAAAATTATATCTAGGCGTCCCTGATAAAAAGGCATATGGTCCAGAAAAGAGGGTAAAATGGTGAGATTAGTATTTTTGAATTATCTTTGTTAAATATGTCCAGCAAGTAGATCGGAATGGATCCAAGACAACCTCCCCTCAGATCCACCCCACATTCCCTCAACCTTTTCTCAGCTCCCCCTGGGGAATGAGTCACAGACAGTTCATCAACGTCAAGAGAAATCAAAACACTCAGAATGCAGACCTGGGAAATCTTGCTAAGGTTATTTTTAGATATGAAAATATTTCCTAGATTTTTAAGTCGATTTGACTAATTCGGTATGTAAATGCCACAGATAGGTCAAACAGTTTGGTTTGAAAATACATCCAAAAGTATCTAAGGTAGAGAGGCCTAACGCATTTGAAATCAACGCTGAAACAGAACAGAACCAGATGGCAGCTCGGGGTGGGAGCTATGATGGCGGATGACAAGGCAGCAGAGCACGGGGGCAGATTAGGAAGAGTAATGGGAGCATGGAACTCGCCCGGGAGCCAGACAGATGAAGTTAAAACAGCAATTAACTAAAGGGCCCAGTGAGCGAGGAAACTACCTGAAAGCGCCCAGTGAATCATTTAGAAGCAAACCCATCTTCACGACAGTGTTATATAGTGTCGATGGGTCACAAACAGTCTCCCGTGTCGTCACATTTCAGCTAAATGAAACACCAAGACACCATAACCGAGGCTACGAGAGACTAAAATTGTCCACTGCGTGATGAAAGGCTAATATAAAACCTATTCATTCCATTGTGTATCACATCTGACGAGAAACTGAACACCATGAAACAGAAATCATAACAAAATGAACACATTTCATTAGGGGGAAAGCTTAAAGCATCCACAGAACAACCCATGTGCCCATCTTCAGTTTCTTCTGAGATCTTTGTCGAAGCTGTGGTGAAGGGAGAAGGGAAGAATTTTGAGTTCCAATGAATCACAAGATTCGTGGGGGTTTAAAACGTGGCAGCGGGGTTTGTGGGGGTTTAAAACGTGGCAGCGAGAAGTCCCATGTGACAGAAAACTGAGCCCCGGAGGCTGCGCCAGAAGCGGGAACATCCAGCCCGAAGGAGAGAGCTGCTAATGAGATACTTAACCAAATTGTTTCCTTGCCGCCAGGGAGTGGAAACTTTGCAAATTAAAGGACATTGGGATAATGGGAAGAGGAGGGTCACCTCCCGTTTGCTAAGAGCCTCATCTCTGAAGCCCGCGACACAGAGCAGGGAAAATGGGCCTCTTCCCAGTCCAGGAGAAACCCGTGTTTAATTGTGCGGGAATTAGCACTGGATTCTCGTGAACTATGTCTCCTAAGACAAAACCCCATTTTCAACTTAAACAGACTGTTATGGACAGCCTTAAGTGCCATGGATATCGGAAGAGGAATCCCACAACACAGCAAGACGGAGCCACAGTGAAACTCACCCTGCGGCACAGAGATCCAAATCATCCACGCGGCCTCATAAAGGAGTGACGGACGCCCGGAGGATCTCCAACCTCCCAAATTTGCTGCCTCGCTGTACTTGTTTGGTGGCGAACACCAGTTCTCTTGTGAAAGGACAGCAGATGGCTACCTCTGGGGAGCTGCTGGGTTTCGAGCTGGCTGGTTTGCTGCAGTGACCTCCAGGCGGCAGATAATCTGCGTTTGTCCCAGAGCTGACCGGGCCCTAGAACCCCACCTCCTCCTCCCCTGCCCCACAAGGCAGCCACTCTTAGCCTCTGACAGCTGAGCTCCAAGCCCCAGCACCTCGCAAGGTTTTTGAGTTGAGCTGAGGAACCCAAACTGTAAGTTGTCTGAACCCCTACAGGACAAGACCCTCCAGACTTCTCTTTCATTTGAAATTTTGGGGGGGCAGAGAGAGAGAGGCAGAAGCACCCAGCTCCAACCTTGACTCCTCTGGAGACTAAAGGCTAGAAGGTTCTGTGGGCCCTGCCAGGGGACGAGCTGAGCGCTCACTCCCAGCTGGGCATGAGGGGCATGGACGGCGCCCCTCATTGGTGCATCCCAGGAAGGGAGCCCTCTGCTCTGGACCAGCCGAGGTGGAGGGCAGCTTCACACTCAGGATGGAGTCTGAAGAGGTGGGTGTCAGCAGCCTCCCCTAGGCTTCCCCAGGGTTTTGGAGCCACTTCCTGTGCTGTGTGACCGAGCGAGGGAGGGAAGCAGGGGTGGGGTCAAACTGAGAGGAGGCTTTGCAACCATAAGTTCCCCCAAGGAGACGTTTGCGCGCTAAATGGACTTTGCAGCGACAGGAGGGCAAAGCAAGCACAGCTCTCCACACCTGTGCTCTGTTGCTGGGGCCCCGCTCACACCCACTCCCAGCAGCCATGGGCTGCCCTGTGTCCCCCCTGGCCTGTGTCTGTCCACAGGTACACCTCAAAGAAAGAATTCTGTTAGAAGAATTCTAGAACTTAGAAGTTGCCAAATGTTTTACCTATTAGCAATTCCAAAGCACATCCACATTTTGTAAAGTCTCTGAGAAGGCCTGCAGGCAGGGCAGCCTTCCTTTCACAAATTTCGACACGGAATCTGTGTTTAAGTACTTAAAGGCCTCCTGCCTCACACGCACCCTCCTGCCCCAAAATGAACCTTATTGGATTGGCATCCCTAAATATTTTCACACAACAATAATCTTGGAAATAAAATCTTCGTATTCCAACGGTGAGACACAAGACAGCGTTTTCCCTCTGCTTGTCTCCTGTGCTTCCAAGGGTCCTCCCCCGGCCCAGGCCTGGTCGGGGCCCGTTGGGTTTGGATTTGGGCAGCGGCTTCCCCACAGCCACCTGGACCCTGCCGGGGGTGTCTACTGTTCTTTGCTGATAGGTGCTGCAAGCCGCTGGGACACCTTCATGAAATTCTGATGTCTTGTCTCAACTGCCATCATCTGCTGTTCACACCTAACACCACACCTCATGCTTCACTCTGAAAACCCGCTGAAGCCACACACAGAGCCTGGAAGGTCCTGGCTTTGTTTTGGACTCTGGCCTCCACTGGGCAAAAACAGATGATCCCTTTCCTAGAAATCAGGAGTGTGGCCACTCCTGGCGAGCTGCCCACAGGCGTTGGTCCAGGCTGCGGCGGGTGGCAGCATCCTGCCTGCCGGGTCAACCCTCACGGCTGGCCCCACGCCCAGCAGGCTTCCCTGAATGTCTGAGCAAAGCGGCCGCCCCACCCCTCAGGGTCAGTAGCAACAGAGGCCAGGTGACACCCAGGGAACCAACAGTGCGGGGGCGCGCACAGCAATGCGTGCTCTCCTTCCCTGGGGACCGGCAGCACTGGGGCCCCAGGGCGGGAAGGGTCAGCCAACGGTCAGTGAGGAGTCAGAGCGGAGCATACACAGGTAATGACCAGCAGGAGAGGGACCTGGAACAGGCCAGCAGTTCTCGGCGTCCCTAGGCTTGTGTCCACATTCCTCCGATCTCCGCTACAACTTCCCGCTTCTCTCCTGTGTGTGTTTTCTTCTCATAAGGACACCAGTGTTTGGGGGCAGGGCCCACAGAAAATCCACTATGATCTCATCTGGAGATCCTTAACTTAATTACATCTTCAAAGACTATTTTCAAATAAGGTTATACTCATAGGTATGGGGGGTTAACACTTTGGTGTACCTTTTGAGGGGATACTTTTTAACCCACTACAACCTGCATTTATAAAAACCGTGCCAGCAAAGACAAGGGCGGGCCAACCATGAACTCTCACCATTAGATAGCCATCTCTTTAGTAAAGACTTCACTCACAGAAAATGCCTTTGCCAGCATATTATTAACCCAGCACTTATCAAGGGTTAAAAGCATGGCACTGAGCCCTCAGCCCAAGTCGTCTGATTAACATAAGTGCATCTAGAACATCCATTTTGCACTTTGATATGAATCAAGGCTTTAAGAGATATTTCCTAAGTGTGAACACAGACAGCATGCAGATCCTGGTGGGGGCATGGGGGCCTCAGAAAAAGGCCCTATAAAGGGCATCTGGAGAAACCAAGACAGGAGCCCTGCCATCAACAAGACTCCTGAGACAAGTCATGCCCAAGTGACTCACAGTCCATCACTCCTGCCGACAATGTTGCTCTGGCCCAGTTCACTCCGTCCTGGCACCGTTCTGGACCCACGAAGATGAAGAAAGGAGTGGAAAGGCCACACCCCCTCACCAGGATTTACAGGTGTCTGTCCGGCAGAAGAGGAGAGCCACACAATTCCCAGCCAACAAATCCATCTCCAGAATGAGCTCAGAAGACCCCATCAGCAGGGCAGCCCAGGGTCCTGCTGCCATTTTAAACCTCTGCACCTGTGGAACTGATGTCCTAGACAAACAGAATCCACACCTGTGTGAGTGTCGCCCAAACGAAATCACGGGAATGATCTGCTGCAAAATTCTCATATATCAGCTGGAAAAAAGCAGGAATGTGGGAAGACAATGGAATACACAGTCTAACAGAAAACACCTGCAGAAACCAACTTTTTAAAATTCTTAATAAATATGTTCACAACTCCATGATAATATATTTGAAAGCCTGGATTCAATGGGCAGTTTTCTAAGCAAATACAATTTATAAAACTGACCTAAGAAGACATAGAAACCCAAACCAGTGGTTCTCCAACCTGAGTAAGCATCAGAACCACCTGGAAGTCTAGTTAAAACAGAGATGGCTGAGCCCAGCCCCAGAGTTTCTGATTCAAGAGGTCTGTGGGCAGGTTGGGGGGGGGGGGGCTTCCAAAATTTGGCTTTCTAGCAAGTTCGAAGGTGATGCATTTTGAGAACCAGTGGTCCAGACACTAAGCTTCATGAGAGCCAGCCAGGGGCTTCTCTATATAGGACACACTCATTGTAATTGGTTGAAGTAATAAGTGAATTAATAGTACAACATCAGGAAATTTAATCTAACTTACCTTCTTAATAGGAGAGAGAACCCATGTGCTCCAGGATCTTTAATGTCTCCTTTTGTAGCTGGAGGGTGCACTCACCCTCCTTAAAATGTAATTCTTAATGTATTGAACTTAATACCTTACAAACAAAACTTATTCTACATGATGTTCATAAATATAATTAATTCAATTCCCTTAAATAATTTCAACCATATCTACAAATATGACAGACTGTTTTGAAGCCTTCAAGCATGTAAATGGCAAAAAAAAATCATAAATAAGATGATCATACAAGTTATTACTGCATTCACTCAATCCCAGTCTAAATATTACAGCATGGATTTAATTTACTGTGTTGTATGTGGTTGGAATCTTGGCACTGTTACAGTAATCTTACAAGACGGCTTATTTCTCTACCTTCCTAGATTTAAGGCCCAAAACGAAGAATGGGAAGACCATTTCAGTCCTGCCCAGGCTGCAGGCTCTGAGCCGCTGGTTAGAACCCGGTCTTGGCCAGGACAGAGATCAGCTGTACCTTCAGGGGATGAAGCAGGGCCTCTGATCCTGAGCAGCTCTCTGACCCTGTGAAAGGCATGCTTTGCTCTGGATCAGTGAGACGTTTCACGCCTAGACCTTTCATGTAAGTTTCAATTTTCCAGACCCTAATGCTCTTCTCCAAATCCCACCTGGTCATCATTACGCTGCACGTTCCATCCAGGTGTGTAGGACTGGTGTGTTCTCAAGATCAGATACTTACACATAGTTCATGGACATCTCATTATGATGAACAGAGTCACTCAGAGTTTTCCCTCCTAATCATGGGTCTCAGGCGACATTAGCTTTCACTGATGCTGTTCCCTATAAGTGATAGGTTTTTCTGTTGTGTCTTCCCATTGTTACTTTCAGCAAGCATGGCAGAGGTGATAAGGACAAAGTGCTTTGAGACTTTTTGATTTGTCATGGCACACTCTTCAATCCAAACCATTTTTTGTTTTCCAGTGTTTCCCCAAATCCTATTTAAAATAGGACTTTTCTTGTGCTGTTCCCTTTCCTAAAGCATCCCTCCACCTCTCTCCCTGTGCCCCATGAAGAGAGGGCATGGCCTGATGTGTTTACTATCATGTCTCTGGCGTCTAGCCCTGTGCCTGGCTCTTAGTAGATGGGAAGTAGAACATTTCTGGGTGAGTGAAACAGTGACCAAGTACTATTCCTTGGGTTCGAATGGTACCACATCATGCAGCCTGCCCAGCACTGCCAGCGGAAGGCACTCAATCTCCTCTGGACTCTGGGGATGTCTTTGGTGTCTCTCACCATGGCATCACTTCTGAGCAAACCCCTTGAAACAATCACAACTGGGAGGACAAGGGTCCCTCATCAAGTTTTTGAGCATAGCAGGTGCCCAATAAACTTTGTTGAATGAAAAAAACAGATGAGTGAATGAATGAAGCCAAAAATAGAGACTCTATATGCTCTCCTTGTCTCAGGGGCAATCACCAGGAGACCAGATGACACGATGATCTGGTGAGAAGGGAAGTCTCTGCAGGGAGTTAGGATGTGACCACAGGCCCTGTCTCAGGTCATGCCCAGGTATAGGGCAGGTCCTGATAGCACCCTCCAGCAGGAATGCAACAGGGCTCCCTCAGCAGGGAACTCAGAGCACCTAAGATGACCAGGTACCATTTACAGATCAGGACTTAGGAAGTTTAGAACAAATAATTATACTAATTTCTGATGAGCCTTAGTGCACTGCCCCTGAAACAACTCAATTGCTACTATGCCAAGTACTTGGTTCCCAGGTGTATCAGTCAAGTTCACTGTGTAACAAACAACTGTCTCAGAAGACTATAGCAATAAGGCTTTATTTCTCACTAACAAGAACGTGGCACGGAGGGGGGCTCTGCTTTGTCCTGGGGTGATGCTCAGGCAGCTCTCTGTGTCCCCCTCTGAAGGGGCAGCCACCTGGGGCATGAGCTCCTGGCAAATGAGAGAAGTTCCCTGAGGGGTAAGTAGAAACCTTCAATGCCTCCCAGGGGCTGGGCTCAGAGCTGGCACACTGTTACCCCTCCCACACTGGCCAAAGCAAGTCACACAGCTGATTCCAACATCAAAGCAGGCCTGGAGGATGAGGAGGAAATGCACAGGTGACGGGGACCACACAGGTGATGGGGACCGCACATGTGACGGGGATAGGGAGTTAGTGGCTACTGAACAATGGTCTGATCTGTCGCCCATGCCTGGGCTTCGCCACTTCAAAGCATCACCTAGGGATGCCCAGCACCTAGGGCACTTTTATTATTTAATTTTGATAATTACACCTTAATACTGCTTTTGAAAAAAAAAAAAAAAACACCAACAACAGTTCTCCCTTTGGGGACTGGCCACGTGGGCTTGATACCAGCTCTGGGAGCCACCACCTAAGTATCCGGGCAAGTCACTGGCCTCACTAAGCATCCGTTTCAAACATCTTTAAATTCTGGGTACTAAATAGCACTGGTGTTGTAGAGTTCTTGTGCAATCAAATGAGACCATCTGTGCAGAGCTCCCAGCACAGCACCTGACACCTGGGTCAGCTCAGCACTCGTGCAGATGATCACGCTTGCGGAGTTCACTCCTCCCCCACAGAGCAGCCCAGCACCTTGAATGTACCTTGAAAGGCCAGTGTGGGAGACAGAATGGCCCCAAAAAGGTCCCAGGAATCTGTGAATATGTGACATCACATGCCAAACAGGATTGTGCCGATGTAAGTAAGGCTGTGGGTCTTAAATAGGGAGATTATCCTCTATGATCAAATCAGGTGAGCTTAAGAAAGCAAAGAACTTTCTCCGGCTGAAGCAAGAGAGATGCAGCAGAAAGGTTAATTCAGAAAGATTTCAAGCATGAGGATTTGGTGCACTGTGGCTGGCTCTGAGGCGGGGACCCAGGCACAAGGGCCCAAGAGAGGCCTCTGGGAGTTAAAGGCAGCTCCCCGCTGACAGCCAGCATGAAATGCAACCTCAACCTACCACGTGAGGAACCGAATTCAATTACCCGTAATGCCCCGGAGGTGGCTACCCCCCTGGAGCCCAGAAGGGAGTGCAGGCTTGCTGATGCCTGGTGAGACCACACGTCCCACCTGTGAGCTCCAGAGACTGTGAGATAGTAGATCGGTGTTGCGTTCAGCTGCTAAGACTGATGATTTGTTACCATAGCTAGAGAAAACTAACAGAACCACTGGGTCTCAGCTCTGCCATGTAGAACCAAACGCCAAGGTAAACATTCGGAGCATGTGAGCTCACCAGACTCACACGTGGGATGCACACACGAGTGGCTGTCCTTGCAGATGAAGACGTTGAGGAAGGGAACGAGTGAGTGGAGAAACCAGAGCTCAGAGGCAGGCCAGGTGTGTCCAGAAGGCCACGCTCTGACCAGTCAGCTGCACTGACTCCCCGAATACTGCAAATGCCCCGTGGCCTGGGTCGGTGGCATAGCCTCTGGTTCACACCGCTTCCCAGTACAGAGGTCTAAGCTGGATTCACAGCAGCCTGAGAGAGAGTCGGGCCTTGCAGCCAGCTAGTGGTGGCCTGACAGGATTGTCCAGGCTGCCCAATCCCTGGCCACGCACGTCCGTCTGGGCAGCCTGGGTCCCCTGTATGGACTCATGAGAGCGGAGTGTGTGTACTGAGTTCTCTGCTGGCCAGCCTCATGGACGCGTCCCTACTCTTGGTTGCTCTTGGCCATGCAAAGAGCACTCTGCAACACACAGTGATACCCAGGAACTACTGCTTGAATGTTCCCACTCTGGACAAGTTCGTACTGTTAGCTTTTTTGCCTCTTGCCTAATTGTTTCATCTCTGGATTAGACCCCTCACCAACAGAAATTAGGAAACCGAAGGAGCCCATAACAATCTGCTTGTTGCTCCTCATCCGGCTTCTGTTCTTGCTGGGACCTGCGCTCCCACTTCACACACACCTTGCAATAGTGTACATCCTCCTTGCAAGGGACAGGAGTTAATGGTTTCTCCAGGACAGATAACTAAGGAAGGACCAGGTGAGAATGACAGTGAACCAAAGTTGGGTCATGCTAACCAGATGTTCGTGCCTGCCCAGATAATCAATACCCACAGAGCTCAGAGCCCCTGGAATGAAAGGTCCTTGTTGAGACATGGGCTGGGTGGCGCAGGCTTCCACAGGGGGTTAGGGACCCTCGCACAGCTGCAGGAGACAGTGCTGCTTCTGAGTGCTCTTCCCCAGGCTGTATGCCGGGTTCCGAGTCCAGCCTGTTCCCCGGGGAATTTATCTTAGCATTGCAGAAATATCCAGGCTACTGCTTCTTTAGACAAAGCCACCATGTGTGTATTCCAGACCATGGGCCCTAGACATCTCAAGACCCCCAGGCTCCAAGGAATGACATGTGGGCTCTCGTCTTTTGTTCTAACTGGGCCCTGGATGCCTAAGAGCACTCATACGCTGGACCACAATCCTCAAGAAAAACCCCAGGCCCCAAACAAAGATGGGACTCTCTCCTTTCCTCTCCATGTCTCCCGACACTCTGTCAGTACCTGCACTCTCTCTGCCCTCGATCCATGGCTTTCACCTCCTGCTGGCTCGCATTGGTAGCTACCCTGTGTGCAGCCAGGGCCCCTCTTGGCTGGTCCTGTACAACCCCCTCTGGGTCCCCGGACCTGACCTGCCAGCATTATGATGAAGCCTGTCTGTTCATTTAAATCTCCAGCAGAAGTCAAAGAGAAGCAGTAGCCTGGATGTTTCTGCAATGCTAAGATAAATTCCCCGGGGAACAGGCTGGACTCGGAACCCGGCGTACAGCCTGGGGAAGAGCACTCAGAAGCAGCACTGTCTCCTGCAGCTGTGCGAGGGTCCCTAACCCCCTGTGGAAGCCTGCGCCACCCAGTCCATGTCTCAACAAGGACCTTTCATTCCAGGGGCTCTGAGCTCTGTGGGTATTGATTATCTGGGCAGGCACGAACATCTGGTTAGCATGACCCAACTTTGGTTCACTGTCACAGTTGTGGGTTGACCTGCTCCTAGGGAGAGTGTAGGAATATTCTAATCAGAACAGAGAGATTTGTGAGAGCAGGAGTCCTGATTTCATTAGCCGGGGTGAAGCATGTTTTAGCAGAGACATCACAGTAAACTGGCTGATTTTAAATTATATTATGCCTCAAAGTCCCCTTAGCTCAGACTACATGCTTTTCTGCTTCCTAGTCTTCAAACATATAGGTTGATGTGTTTCTACCCCCTCCTGAGTTTTGCCAGCTAACAGGTAAGTCTTAATTTCATCAAACCCTTGAAATTTCTATTTCCTGTCCACATTAACACCTTAATGAATAGCACAAAGCCTGCAGCTCAGTGTGAACACAGAGAGGGCAGCCATCCCCAGCTGAGTGTTGAAGAGGGGGGCAGAGCCATATACCTTCATCATTCCCAGGCTTGGGGGAAGGCACCAGGTACCTCCAATTACAGCACATCCCGGAGGAGCGGTCCAAGCTGTATTCACATGCAGACCAGCCCAGGGTCCAAGGAGCAAGAAGACAACAAACTCTGTGACAATGACAAATGGTGACTCGGGCAGTGTTCTCTCTTTCCCAGGCCTGGCTCCCCACTTTCAGGAGGCGGGAGGAGCTGCTGAGAAGGGGGGTCTGGGGATGATGGTGCAGATCAGACTGGCACTGAGGCTCTGGGGGCAGCCCACGGGGCCCTGCCCATTCTTCCAGCTCACCCGCTCCTCCTGCAGGAGCCGGGCAGCTCCCCATCTGCAGACCAGAATCCAGGACTCGCCATCTGCCTATCAGGGGGTGCCCTGAGAATTGATAAGCAGCTTGACAGCGGCATTGCCGAGAGGCATCATAAATGACCAAGAACTGCTCTTATTAATCAAACAAAGACACCTCCCGGGAAGCCACTTTGTTTGCTGAACTACAGTCAACTGAGAACTTGCTTGACTCTGCGTCAAGAATCGAGATCAATCCACTAATTGTTGAGAGACTAGCAGAGCCTTGAAATGAAGAGGGTTTAACCTGCTGAACAGGTTTTTTCTCAGGGTCTATAAGCCAGGCAGGGATCAGCCTCAGGAAGCCAAGGGGAGACACAGCGCAGGGCTGTCAATCTCCCCTCTGGCTGCAGGGGGGAGGAGGCATGTTGGAGCCCCACGGCCCCCCCAGCTCCCCAGAGAGAGGGAGGCAGCAGAGGTCTCTACTGCCAGGAGTCTGGGTTGCTGTGATTTGCATAAATGCATAAATTTGCATAGCATCTTCGGGCAGCCTTAGGCCAGGTGGGCTCTGCCAAAGTTATCATCTTTAGGGCAGCTTAGGGCAACTGGATCCCAGCCATCCTCGAGGCCCTGTGCCCGGCGAGCATAGTCCTCCCAGCTCAGGAGACAGCAGAGCTGACCTCCGAGTGCCACCCCTGCCCGCCCCCCAAGAGCTGGTGGCTGGGCCTTGCAGTCCGCCTCTGGGGAGGCCAAGGAGGGCGTGTCCCACCCTGCTCCCTCCTGGCACACCCCGCCCCAGGGCTCCGCCCCTCCTCCCCCACCTCTCTCAGGAGGCCCTTCTAGGCAGCGGCTCCCAGCTAGACTCTTGATGTGCACTATTCTCATCTCCATGGCGACTCTCCCCATTTCACAGGAGAGAGAACCAAAACATGGAGCAGTGAGCGATTTTCCAAAACGGCCAGCCAGGCACCCAGGGCTGAGACCTGTGGGCAGATGTCTCCCCATTCGTCGCTGAGTCTCAGATCTTAGCGCCAGGCCCTTGTGGGGCTCCAAAGTCCCCTCCGCACCCCTTCCAGCCCCCTGCCCACCCTCATGATGGCCCCAAGCTCCAGGACCCGAGGTGCAGGGGAGCCAGATAACCCACTGTGACCCACTGGTCTTACCTCCAGGGATGGGAGCGCTAATGTGGTGTTAAAAAGGTGGTCACTCTTCCTCCCCCCGCTTCCCAGCATGGGAGCCACAGCGAGTGGGCACGGCCAGACCTTCCCGGGGGCAGGGATGGGTGGAGACACTGCCCCGATGCTGCCGGACAGTGCTAGAATCTCGGCCCTTGTCCACAAGACACAAGAACCACGGAACCATGTATGTGGCCAGGGGTCAACCTGCATTTGTGTGGGATCACCTCAGCCCACTTCCTGAGACTCTCCCGTCTGGCACCTGGCTTCGCGGGTCAGCTGGGTTCTCTCTTCACCTGCACCCGCAGCCGGTCTTCCCCACTCTCCGCATCACCGGCCCAGGACGTGGCCACATCTGCCCTGCACTGGTGCGGCAGCCCCCTAAGTGGCTCCCCATTGCCTCCGTGCCCTGTGCCGTTCATTCCCCACCCAGCGGCCTGAAGGTCATCTGAAACTCTCAGGTCATGACGCCCCACTTCAGCAGCCCCCCAAGAGAATGGAATGCAAAATCCTCACTGTGGCCGCAAGGCCCACAGACCTGATCTCCCTTACCCCCTCCACCCTGACCTCTCGCTGCTCCCAAGACATGCCAGAGGATGAGCGGTGTGGGTCCCCCTCCAGAAACGGCCTTTTCCCAGGTCTCTGTATGGCCACCTCCTTGTCTCCCCAAGCCCGTGCCCAGATGACAGATGTCACTTTCTCAGTGGTGTCTGCTGACCACACTGTCGAACGCTGCACACAGCACCTTCCGTGCCAGGAGCCGCCCCCCAGGCCGGCTTCCTCATGGACGTACCCCAAACACCCACAGCAGTGCCTCGCTATCTGCTGAATGAATGAGCGCACAACATGACAAATCGGAGATCAGATTTACTTCTTCGGATGTTTGACCTTCTCGAGCAAGACTAATAAATCAACAAGAGCTGGCTTCAACTTTCTGAGGCGCAAGTGTATTTAGTACAAAGAGACACGTGGATCTGCCAAAGGATCTTTTCTGGTATGGATTTCCTCAGTATTTGGCCTTTAGACACATAGTCAACCCAAATCAATTTAATACCAATTTCTAGTCAAAATAAATTGGTTTTAGGCAGATTTTTAAGCCGGGATGCCTATTTGAGAAGGCGGGCTTTCAGCACTTCATCGAGGTTTGGATGTTGGTGGCTCAGACCCACTAGGTGGATCCCAGCTTCAGACAATGTCTCCAGGTGCCTGCAGCCCGACCCTGCAGGGAGATTCATGCCTAAAACCTGGCCAGCAGTTCCCATGACCCCATCTCCTAACCCCCTATCTGAGCCGAGAGCAGCCCCTTCAGGCACCAAACTAGCATCCCATCTACATCCCCACTGCCCCCAGACCCCACGGTCTCTATACCCTCCCCTGTCTCGGGAAAATGCCATTAGCTCCTTACCAGAGACAAGAGAAGGGAAGAGAGGGGTCAAGAAGCATGGACCCTCGCTACCAGCCTGAACCAGGGAAGGGAAAAGGGACAACAAAGGGAGAAATATATCATTTTCTCAAAAACTATCTTGCAGGGGCAGTCCGTCTTAGCTTCCTGGGGCTGCTGTAACAAATCACCAGAAATGAATTCTCTCCTAGTTCTGGAAGCCAGAGGTCCAGAGTCGATGCTAGGACTGCACTTCCCCTGAAGGCTCCAGGAGGGCATCCTGGCTTGCCTCTCCCGGCCCCAGTGGTGCTAGCAGTCCTTGGCTGTCCTTGGTTTGTGGGCACATCAGGACAGCTGCTGCCTGCATCATCACATGGTCTTTCCCTTTGTGTCTTCGCATCTATTCCCACTTCTCTTTTCTTAGAAGAACTTGTCTTTGGATTAAGGACCCACCTTAATCCACTATGATCTCATGTGGAGATCTTTACCTTAACCTGCAAAGACCCTTATTTTTTTAAGATTTTATTTACTTATTTTGACAGAGAGAGAGACAGCGAGAGAGGGAACACAAGCAGGGGGAGTGGGAGAGGGAGAAGCAGGCTTCCTGCAGAGCAGGGAGCCCGACGTGGGGCTCGACCCCAGGACCCTGAGATCACAACCTGAGCCAAAGGCAGACGCCCAACGACTGAGCCACCCAGGCACCCCAGACCCTTATTTCAAATAAGGTTACATTCTCAGGTTCCAGGCAGATGTGTCTGCTGGGGGCCATTATCCAACCAATTACAGTCCGCCCTCTGCCCCTCAAAACTTCATGTGCGCCCCATGTGCCGGTTGATGACATGACATGGTAACCTGCTTCATAAAGCCACAATGGTCCTGTGTCTGCTTTGGGCTCAGTACAGAAGGTGAGAGCCAGTGCCTCCCCTAGCCTCCACTTGGGTCTTCCTGACGTCCACCCCTCTCCAATGCCCCACAGGTAAGGGCATAAGGAGGACTGGCTGCCCTCCTTCCCCTGAAGCAAGGGGGCAACTGTACCCCCAGAAAAATGTGAGCCACTTCTCAGCCAAGGCCTTTGATCCCCAGTGCCGGATGCCCCTGCTCTTGTTTCCCCAGCTGCTGCGACAGCAGCTACTACAGAAGGTGGAGCCTGGGTCCCTGAGTGAGGACACTAGAGAGTAGAGGCCCACCACTGTCTGATGGAAAAGTAGGGTAGGCACCTTGCTGGTACCTGGCCTTAATACATCCCCACAAGTCAGCACCCAAGCCCCGATGTCCTTGGTTGGCTTTCCTTTGTCCCATAGAAGAAGTAAAATGTCTTTTTTTTTCCAACATCCAGGTGTTTGGGGGCCAGATATACGCATATTTGTATACCCACACCTACAATTAAGGGGCTGTAGGTAAGTATATACAGATTGTCACAAAATTAACGGGCTGAAGCCTCATGACATGAAGCAATATGACTCAGAAACCCTTAATACCAATGTAATGTCCTGTTTTAGGGAAATGTTCATATGTCCTTCATATTCTAGCTTCAGGATATCCATAATGATTTTTTCCCACCTGCCATTAATCCTTGTATCAGAGACAAATCCATAAAAAGGATTCTTTTTTGAAAATCCAAGTGCAAGCAGCAAGATCCCCAACCATCCATACAGTGTGGTCCGCCTGTGTAAGACGGTATGCCCAGAAAAAGTTCTGAAAGAAAAAATACCCAGCTGTTAAAAGTGATCACTCCTTTTGGAAGGAGAGAGAAAAACAGCAGACTCTTGGGGGTCAGAAGTGGAAAGGCGTTTATGACCCATAAGTTCCTTCCTTCTTCTCTTTTGATAGCATTACTGGCTTCATCAGATTTAATTAATGACCAGATTTAATCCTTAACTCTGCCTCGACCTCTCCCTGCCTGTCCAGATTGATTTCAGAATAAATCAAATGTCCTTGTTGCATCACCCCATGGCCATAAATGTGCTTGATTTATTTATTCTGGTTTTTAACACCCAAACTGTTAACTATAGAATCCAAGTTTGAAGAGCTGTCTCAATCAACTAAATCATTCTGTCCTGATGTTGGCCTCTCACAAGCAAAGAGTGTCTTCATAAACGGTGGAAAGCACTTACACACATTTACATAACATTTGCAAAGAAATGCACAATACATTGTGGTAGGCAGAATTCTGAAGGTGCCCCCAGATTCCCAGCCTGGTTTCCCATCAAGCACTAATCTAGATACTGCCCTCTGTCTGCATAACACCATACCACAAGCTGGGTGATTTCTTAATGCAACAGAAAAATCTATTTTCTCCTAGTTCTAGAGACTAGACGTGGAAACCAAGGTGCCATTAGAGCCACTCCCTCTGACCGGTCTCAGGAATAATCTTTCCTGGGCTCTTCCAGGTTCTGGAGGCCCCTGCAGTGCTCGGCATTCCTGGGCCTGTAGACATGTCCGTCCACTCCCTGCTCCAGCCTCATGGTGCTGTCTGCTCCCTGTCCCAGCGGCTGTCTCCTTCTCTTGTCTTAGGAGGACATCAGTTGTTGGATTTAGGGTGCATCCTCATCCAGACTGATCTCAATCCTTAGCTAATTATAACTACTATGACCTTATTTCTAAATAAAGTCATACTGTGTGGTTCTGGGTGGATATGAATTTTGGGGAGACACTATTCACCCCACTCTAGCTGGGAAGGGACAGTGCAGATGGTATTAGGGTTCCTGATCGGCTGACCTTAACACAGGGAGAGCATCCTGGATTATGGAATGGGCTCAGTGTGGTCCCAGGAGCCCTCACAAGCACCAATGAGAGAGACATGGCAGCGGGGAGCACAGAGATACCCAAGCAGGAGAGGGACCCCCTATGCGCTGGCCTGACGCTGAAGGGCGGGGACCAGGAGCCACGGAGAGGGGCTGTCTAGACCTAAGGGACACCCAGCTGACAGCCTGCGTGGGAACGTGGACCCCACCAACTGACCTTGGAAGCGATTCATCCCTGAGCCTCCCGCAAGAAGCACGGCCCTGCCAACACCCCAAATTCATCCTGCGAGCCTCTAAGCAGAGAACCAGCAAGACGCAGACAGAAGCTGTGCCAGGTTCTGACCTCCGGAACTGGGCATAAGCAACAGGTATCGCTTTAAGCTGCTAACTGTATGCTAATTTGTCACAGTAGCAATAGGATACACCTACCAAGTGCAAGCAGCAAGATCCCCAACCATCCATACAGTGTGGTCCCCCTGTGTAAGACGGTATGCCCAGAAAAAGTTCTGAAAGAAAAAATACCCAGCTGTTAAAAGTGATCACCCCTGGGAGGAGAGTGATATTCAGAGTGCGGGTGGGGGCACGGGAGACAGTGGGTCAGGGTGGAGATTAAGCAGGATTGACATTTTTCTGTACATCTTTCTACATTGTTTAAATTTTTAGAACAAACACGTATTCACGTACTGTACATGTAATTAACTTTTTTACCTACAAAATAATAAAATGACAGCAGCAGACTCTTAGGGACTACTTACAACAACTCTGTAAGGTAGGTACTGTTGCCACCCTATCAGCTGGGGAAACTGAGGCACACAGTGACCAAGGATCTCACCTGAGGTCAGGAGTAGCCACAGGGTTCAAACCCAAGCCTGGGCCCCTGAGCCGTGCTGCCGAGCACTGTCAGGACGCCTCTCCCTGCAAACCTGGTTCACGCGTGGGTATGATGCATCTCCCGGTGATCCAACCCACATCAGAGACACGAAGCAGGAGGCAGCCAGGGATGACAGAGGCCTTCTCCTGCTTCTCTTGCCTTTATATCAGAGAGCAAAGGCTTTCCGAGAAGGCCCCAGAACATGAAGCTCAGGCCACCACCTGTCACTGGCACTGACCCTATGAGCAGGGAGAACAGGGGAGACACCTGTGGGAGCCACTGCCACCAGGGTGTTGGCCAGAGCCCGGGGAACACATGTTCCCCACTTTCCAAACTCTAAATCATGGCTCAGTGATGGCTAACAAAGGAGTACAGAGCCCACGCCCGAGTCCTGACGCCGCCCGCTCCCGCTGCCTGTCCCAAGCCCCTGCACCCCAGCCCACCAGGAGCAGAGCCCAACCAAGGTGCTGCTTGCTCACGCGCATGGAGCTCATCAGGAGCCAAGAACCAGCAACCCAAGACATAGATCTTCCATGAGAAGACCACGCAGACCACACCAGGCAGACTCTGCCCTCCCGGTGTCACAAGGGCCCCCAGCCAGCTAGGTCTAATGTTCGCCCCGGATGGCAGAATGGGGATTCTGTCTCCACGGTGGCGACGGCCTCTCCACCATGTTCCCAGGATGCACGGCTTCTGGAAGCAGAGGACCCGCCGGCCTGGAGAGCAGCCTCCAGAACAGCTCTGTGCCCTGCCTGGGAGCAGGCCCTCAAGCTTATCGATGAACTCTGCGCCTAGAGCCACACGAATCAGGTGATTTACGCTGGAATCAAGTGATGAACACTGGGTGCTGGGTGGCTTTGCATTGCTTTGAGGTAGAAAGAGCCACCTGGTGAGGACATGAACCCAGGGCCTGGGAGAGCAGGGTGCTCCTGGACGCAGAGAGTGTTGGGCGCTCCCCTGCCCGCCATTTGACGCACAACAGGACGGGGCCTGTTTCCACTCACTACCCTCATTACTGGGAGGCCTCCCTGCTCCCTGTGACTGCTGCAGCTACCCTGGCCTGCAGACAGACCCGGGGACTCCAGCAACCAGCCAGCAGGCATCCAAAACATAGATCCGCGCGCTCTGAGTGCATTTCCCGTGACAGTGACTAGGCTGTATTATTAAGCTTGTGTCTACACATGACATATTTCACATCTTCATAAAGTCGGCACACAACTCTAAAAGCTGGTAAAAAAAAAAAAAATCAGAAGCATAGACAGCACACAAAGTTATTGCCTAAAAACCGATTTCCCGCAGCAGAGGACAGAGTGGGTCTCAGCACACGTCTGTCCTTGCCGGCCCGCCGGAAGGCATCCAGTTTAGATCACGTACATGTTCCCTCTCTCCTTCCTTCCCACCCCCTCCTCCTCCTTTTTCTCTGCCTTCTCTCTGCAAAAACGCAGCCTTGTCAGGGCGGTCAGCAGCCTGTCCCCCTCACTCGCTTGCTCGCTCACTCACTCTAGGGCTGAGCTCAGCGCCTGGCAGATGGCAGGTGCCCCATCAAAGCCTGTGAAGAGACGGAATAAGCCACGTCCAGGGCGTGTGCGGCATCTGCTCACGCCGAGGACACACCTCAGACTGCCCTCCGCAGGGTCTGCAGAAACCGCCTTCCACGAGGAGAACTGCCTTGCCGGCGGCACCCCCACTCCTCGGCAGCCACCCCAGTGATCCACGAAGGGAAACCCCGGCCCAGCCCATGCCCCAGCCCTGGGTAACGGCAGGCTGTTCTGGGTCAGAGCTTGCTGTGACGGGAGAGACCCACCGTGGCCCACCATTCCCTTCCTTCCAAGCCCATCACGGGCCTCACACTCCTGCTCATGCCCACCTGGAAGAATCCAGAACTATGTTTCAGGGAGGGAGGCCAGGGTCCTGGGGTGGGGCAGCCCTAGCACGTGTCCCCCCATGCCTACCAAGAGGTACAGCCAAGCTGCCTTGTCTTAGGCCACTGCTGGGGATGGAGCAGTGGGCCCAGAAGCAAAGGAAGCAGGTGAGGCCTGAGGCTGGACGCTCAAAGGGGACGATAAGAGGAGAAAACAGAGCACAGAGGAGACTGCGCACGGTCCGGAGGCCCTCGGGACATGTGGGCTCTCAGATCTCAGCCTGCAGAGGGACTTGGCTTCACTTCAGTCCCACCTTCAGCTAAGGCCCAAACAAGAATCCAGTCCTGGACCACAAAATTCCAGAGCACTGTAACTGTGGAAAACCGTCCATTTATCAAAAATCTCACTGTGGGGCGCCTGGGTGGCTCAGTTGGTTAAGCGACTGCCTTCGGCTCAGGTCATGATCCTGGAGCCCCAGGATCGAGTCCCGCATCGGGCTCCCTGCTCAGCGGGGAGTCTGCTTCTCCCTCTGACCCTCTCCCCTCTCATGTACTCTCTCTCTCTCATTCTCTCTCTCTCAAATAAATAAATAAAAAATCTTTAAAAAAAAAATCTCACTGTGTTCCTTTTTTTAAAAAAAGGTCTTGGGTTCAGTTATGGTGAGTTTGATTTGAAACCCTAAGGGGTAGTGGCGGGCAGAGAGAAGTTTATTATTCTGAGACAGGCATTTTGTTAGGTCACGTTACATGGAAGGTGACGTGCCTCGCAGGAGAGTCTGTAAGGAACAACACCCACGGGGGCTCTGTGCAGCTGTTCAGAAGGAGCACCACCCTCCTGGTCCAATAAATGGATGTCGGGCCGGCGAGATGCCTAAAGACAGAAAGGATGGAGGCAGAGGGACCGAACAGGGGTGGCATGCAGCATGACCACTGGGAGAGATGGGGCTGAAGGGGGTGGGGAGGAGCTTGGCCAAGTGAGCCTGCGATCACCCAGGGGGTTTGCATCAAGGGTCAAGAGGGATGCTCAGAGCCTGGGAGCCTGAGAGCCTAAGAGCCTGGGAGCATGCTGGCAGGTGCTTGCCTGGGCCCTCCCCACCCCAAGTGCCCCAGCGTGAATACCAGGTGCCCCCGTGACTCCACCTCTGGGCTAACAGGCATTGGCACTCCTTCCCTGGCTTGGGCAGGAACGATGGCGGAGGGAGCGATCCTGCTCATGGCCCTGGCCTCAGCCAGAGGAAATCAAATCCTTCCAGAGAAGGTAAGGCAGGGACCAACTTTCAATTTTAGCTAAAACCAAAATCTAGTAAAATCAGAAGGAAACTGAGCCATAGTTTCCGAAGACCAAGACCTAAGATGGACGGGTTTCACATGCGCCAAAGCAGGGACAGGCTCTGAAGTCTCCTGCTCCTCTCGCTTCTGTGGGGTGACAGTGGGGGTCCTGAGCACAGTGGGCAACTGGGTCTCAGCAAGCACAGAGGACGCGACTCTGAGGACTCAGGAAAGGGTCACCGAAGGAGGGCGGGGACCAGCGGCCTGGGAGGACACAGGGAGGGAGAGCCAGGAGGGTCTGGCCAGCCGTGAGGACCACCGAGCAAGAATGGGGGCAATGCGAACTCAGGAAACCGCTGGTTAAATGATCCCCACGCCTTCGCGGCTCCTTGAACCTATTCGCAGGCCACCGCCTCCTCGTTTTGAAAGAGAAGACGTCAGATCTTGGGGAGCCCCTGGTGTCCCAGGTGAGCGTGACTCTGGACGAGCCACCTGTCTCACTGGAGACTCAACCAGGGCGCCCCCGCCCCCACCCCCGCCAGGAGCTCACCTTCATTGCAGGTGTAATGGAAAGGAAATAAATGCAATTTTAGCCCAAACTGACAGCCAGGTCCCCTCCTCTGGAGGGACTGACACAGCTGTTCTTCAGAGCAGGCTGCGCATATAAGCACAACATGTGGGTAAGCAGCGCTGCCTTTAGAGAGAAAGGTCAGAGGGCAGAGTCCGCAGGACATGGCGCCACGAAGGGAGGGCCAGGTCGCTGCATTCAGGACACCGGCCAGCGCTGGGGATCTGCTGCGGGACAGCCGAGAACCTCTGCGGAGGACGGCGGCCTGGAGGTGTCTCGGCTTGACTCCACCCTCACATCCCCACAGCCGCCTCGACACACGCACGGCCCATACAGCTTTGTTCCCATTTACTTCCTATAAAAATAGGGGTGCTGACCCTACCTTCGAGAGACGGGAGGGATGCCGGATTTGGCCACACAAGGTAAGGTGGGGAGGTGCCCGTGTGCGGTGTGGGGCTGGTCTAGCAATTCCATTTGAAAGTCAGGGAACATCCCCTGGTGATGTTCGGATGACAAAAGCAAAGTGTAAATCATGAAGCAGATAAAGATCCCCTCCCCTCCCCCCAAATCTCCTCTAAGGCCAGATCTAGAAAATTCATTCTTGTGTTTCCATTTCTTGTTTGCTCTGTTTTACATCTGAGCGTGTGAAGCATGAATTGAAGCATGAAGCCTCCTCTGGAGACTGAGGTGGGGGACACAGACTAGACCTGGGCCTCCAGACGCGGTTCCAGAGCCACATCCTGGGAGGGGGACACAGACTGGACCTCAGCCTCCAGACTCAGTTCCAGAGCCACGTTCTGAGACGAGGTAGGGAAGGGGTCATGGCCCCTGAGCACAGCACTGAGCAGGATCTGGGGAGTGGCCTCCCCTAGGGTCACTGGAGCTGGCCATTTCTGGCCAAGGTGTGGCCATCAGGTACGGAGGCACTGAGACTGAGCTCCGGCCACTTTGCCCAAGCCTGCAGTAGTATAATAAAAAGTATTTGGTATTTGCTGTCAATTTCTAGCAAAGAGCTTCAAAATCCGTTGAGGTGTCTTGAGTGATAGGAGTCTTTGTCATGCTAGTGAGGTGATTCAGAAGAGGACTCAGGAGCTTCTGGTGGGGCTGGTCTCCAGAAAGGGAACCCAGGCTTCCAGCTGCCAGTCTCCAGGGAGGGGAGGGGCTGCAGGCTGAGCTCAGTCATGTGGCCAGTGGTTCACTCAATCCTGCCCTCACAGTGGCACCAATAAACTCTGCATAATGCGGATGGGGAAAAGTTTCCTGGTTGGTGAACCTACGGATGTACCTGGACCCCTCTAGCCCTCACCGTAAATACCTCCCCATCTGGCTGATCATTCGTACCTTCATAATTCAGTAGCCATCAGAAGCATAGTGCTGCCCTGAGTTCTAGGAGTCATGCTAATGGATTATGGAAGCTGAGGAGTGTTATCAGAGCCCCTGAATTCATGACCAAGTCGGACAGCCATGGGGATGGCCTGGGGAACCCCACAGGGGCTGATACTCAGGGCAGGGCTGTCTCGTGGGACCTTTCTCTCTACCTTGTGGGGTCTGTGCTGACTGCAGGGAGTCAGTGCGGAGCTGGACCGTGAAACCCCATAGGTGTTGGAGAGCTGCCCGGAATCACAGCTGTAAGGTGAAGCCCCAGCAGGAGGCAGGTCGCCCCTGCGCCCCCACAGCAGCTCCCAGCCTCCGGGGGCAGCCAGACCCCCGTCCAGAGCGCAACCGCCTCCACGGCACAACCCACCTTCAGCTTTCTTCGGGGAACCTGCCCTAAAAGCAGGACCCTTTGAAGGTATCTACCTTCTGGCATTAAAGGTCCAAGGACTTGTTTCAGTGATAAGTGAAACACAGGATCAAAGCTTCCTTTCAATGATCAAAGGACAACACAGCCAAGGAGACAAGATTCTATTATCTAAGTGATAAAAGACATTAATAATCTACCTGTGACAAACCAGCTATGTGGCAAACTTCCATGCTTTCCTCTCAAGCCCACGGGGTTTTCTGATAGTTTTTCCTGAAATTTGTTAATTAAAGCTAATTAGTTCTATCAACCCAGAGTCTGCTGTGCCTCAGAATTCTCGGTGTTAGCCTGAGGGCCAGAAGTGTGCTATCCTCATTATGGAAGCTCACCCCTGCGGTGAGGGGACTGCAGGCTTTCTGCTTTCTGAAGGGACAGTGGCCAGGGAGAAGCATGAGCGGGGGGGGGGGGGGCAGCTCGTGGGGACCACATGCCTCACTGTCACCGTGGCCCCGCCACCCACCTGGGCAAGCCACCTAAGCCCTCTGAAAGAGATGCAGACCAGGAAACACATTTCCTCTCCTGGTATGGCATCGAGCGCTCTGAGGCAGGACGGCACCGTGCTGTTAACTGCTGGGCTGTCCCTTGCACTCCCAGATGGATGCAGCCACCAGTGGTGAACAAGCCAGACCTGGGACACGGCGCTCGGGTTGTCAGGGAGCAAACGCTGTCTCTTGTCTTCCACATTTGCTGGTTTCCCAGAGCACACAGCCATCCATGTCCCTGACTTTACAGATTGTTAAATACTCCGTCGGTCTAAGTAGCCCACATTCCTCTGTACTCCAAGCCACACATTAATTACCAACCTTTGTTAATATTAATTAAAACAAATATAGGGCTAGGGGGCCCTCCATCAGCTGGAAACTACACTTTTCACAAAATAAAATGGTTTCTCCCAAATCCTGGCATGGCCATACACAATGTCTGCTGGAACATGAAAATCAGGATTTCTGTCAACCTATTGATTGTACAAATATTTGCAGAATCCAAAAGAAGGTAGACCATCAATAGATCAATTTTTAAAGTTCATGCCATTAATCATTTAATCAAAATAATAATGTGGTCACAGGAGCCCCAAATCAATAACCATTCTCCTCTAATTCTGCTCCCTTCTGAGTAACATACAACCACCCAGGCTGTGTCCCTTCCAAAAATGTTTTCATTATAAACTCATTTTCAGTTGAGAAAAATAGGACAAAACAGGGTTTCTAAAATGCTTTTGAAATAGTTTTTTTCTACTGCCATAATGAAAATTGTTTTCCAGGAAAAAAAGACCTTTACTTTTCAGATAAAAATATTAATCTTACACACATTTTTAAAATTCTGCTCTCATACTGGAGAACAGTAGCTAAAGGAGTGTTGTGAGTCACTCAGAGGGGCCACTTCCCAAAGCAGTGCTCTGCCAGCTGGGAAGAAGGGGGAGGCCAGTCCTTGAAAAGAGAAAACCCACAGGGACTCAGGCATTCGATGCTGGCCAGGCCGGAGTGCTGCACAGAGCCGGGGAAGGGTCTGCCGTCCATGCTGCTCCAGCCCCGACAGCCGCCGAGGAGCAGGGGGGCAGGAGGGGAGGGGAGACTGGCAGGGGACCCTATCTGGGGTTCCCTGCAGGAGGGCTTTGCTCTCCCCTAACCGAGAAGCCCCCAGCACCAGGAACGGGCTCCCTTCCACGCTCTGTGCTCTTGCCCGCCTCGATTCCCACTTCCCCTAAAAGCTGTCAGCTAAAGAATGTTCCTCCAGCCCTCAGTCTTCCCCAGGCTCCTGTCTGTGGGGCCCCATTATTTCTGTGCCTGGGTTTTACTCTCCAGCTGCCGCACCAGCTAATTTTCTCTGCCTGTGATGAGCCCCATGCGGGCACCACAGGCAAGACCGAAGCGTACAGAGAAAGGAGATTGGAAGGTGGCGTGATTGGCGCCTGTCCCAGCAAGCCTGCCATGGCCATCACTCCGCACAGGCTGTGCTCACGGGGTGTCAAGTCCGGAGGACCTGCGGGATAGCACAGGGCAGCGTCGGCCCAGGAAGGCACACAGCAACCGTGCGACGGGGCTGGCCCACGGCTGTCGCCCATCGCCCGGGAAGGGGCAAGAGCTCCCGGATTTACCTTCCGGATTGGCACCGCCATGGACATCTCTGCCGAGGGCTGCCCCACCCCCCAGATTCTGGGCGTTTCCATGGCGGGCCCAGCCTCCTGTCCAAGTCGGCAGGACATGCTCAATCCTACACGTACGAACTCGCACGTAGAAGCCAAGGGTCCAGTCTGAGCAGGTCCAGCAGGAGGCCTGGCCCGGTCCCCACACCCTAGCTCACGGGGACCAGACAGGCTGGGACAGACCGCGGCCGGCTGCCTGGGCTCTGAGGGTCCCGGCCTCCTGTCCCGTGAGTCTGGCTTGAGGGAACGGATGCCGTTAGCCAGCAGGCTGCTCTGGGTCCCAGCTCTTCACTCAGCTGCTCACATAACCTCCCAAAGGCACGGCCAGCGGAAACTGGATGCTTTTCACTTAGACCCGCAGCACCTGACCCCTCGCTCTTCTCAGCACGCCATGCTCTCCCCTCCCCCATCTCACCCTCCCAACCCCTCCACGGGGCTCCCTGCCCCTCTCTCGAGGGTGCTGCTCAGTTTATCCCAACCTGGCCCCCCCCACTCTGCACAATCCCCAAGGCCAGCCCCTGGCAGGGACCCCTCCAGGTCCATCATGTCCCAGTCCTGTCTCCAAAGCTGTGCAGCCAGCACCAGTGCAGGTCTCTGCTCAGTGGCGCTCTCAACGTGGCGCTGCCACAGATGGAGCTCAGCGCCACCCCCACCTGCTCTTTCTGTTCCCCACCTCCGCCAGGGCCACTGCCCTCCACCCGGCCTGACCCCTTGGCTTGACGACAAATACACCCTTCATACATTAGTATGAGTCAGCTCAGCTGCCGTAACAAACAGCGGAGTCTGGGGGCTTCTGCAACAGACATGCTGGAGGACGGAGGTCAGACAGGAGGGTGTCGGCAGGATTGGCTCCTTCTAGGGCTGTGAGGAGAACTGTTCCAGGCCCCCACCTGCTTCTGGTGGCCTCAGGTGTTCCTTGGCTTCTAGATGCCTTTCTTTACATCGCCTTCCCTCTATGTGTTTGTCTGTGTGACCAAATTTCTCCTTTGTATGGGGAAGATTGGGTTAGGGCCCACCCTGATGACCTCATTTTAACTCGATCAACTGTAAAAACCCTATTTCCAAATAAAATCCCATTCACAGGTAGTGGGGTTTAGGACTTCAGCCTCTTTTGGGAGTCACAATTCAACCCATAACATCCTTAAAGATCCATGAACCAGGGCCCCTGGGTGGCTCAGTCAGTTAAGTGTCTGCCTTGGGCTCAGGTCATGATCCCAGGGTCCTGGGCTCCCTGCTCAGGGGGAAGCCTGCTTCTCCCTCTCCCTCTGCCTCTCCCCCTGCTTGTGTTCCCCCCCGCTAATAAATAAATAAAATCTTTTAAAAAAGATCCACAGACCATATCCCACCTGCCAACTATGTCTTAGTCTGTCCCCTCCCTCTATGCCCCAGGACTGCTCCCAGGCTGCAGCACTGACCCCCACCCACACAGAGAGATCCTTCTAGAAAAGACATGTTTGGTCCACTCTTACACATCCCTGTCCCCCCAACTCCAGAAGGAAACCCATGCGGCAAACGAGCCTCCTTGGGCCCTGGCCCACCGATGGCTCCCCAAGCTTCATCCCTGCTCCTCCGTGTGTGTCCTGACCTGCAGCCATCCAGGCACCCCAACGCACCTGGCCTGTACCTCTCAGGCCCCAGCTCACACCCCTTGGTCAATTCCGACCACCTTTCAGCCCCAGGGCTGCATCCTGAATGAGAGGCGCCCTCTGAGCTCATCCAGCAGCCCAGGCGACCTGTCTACAGAGCCAACATCCCATGGATTATACAGATTCCTTCCTACGAGCTCCTTGCAGGTAAGAACTACACCTTCCCAGGTGTCTCTCCACCACCCAGCCCAGATGCTCACAGCGTGAACACTGAGGAACCATTTACTTGAACTGAATTGATGTATGGAATCTGACATCCATTAAACAAAAAGGCAAGTGCCCCAGCATCTGTGTCCGGATGCCCCACAAATAGCTCTGAGCAGAAAGAATGAATGAACTTCTGCTTCCCTAAAATCAACCAGTTATTCTCATAAGCCAAATGCTAAGGGTGTCACCTTATACTTCTCACAAAACCTATCAAAATCCTCATCTGGAAAACGGCATGATAGAAAATTCTGCTTCCAAACATTTAAACTGTGCAGAGACGAGAGGATGGCCTATTAGTGCAGCTGGAATAAGATCAAATCATATCAAACAACAGCTTTTCTCTAATGCTTCCTCCACAAATAATTTCTTTCAAAAAGTACCTTCTCATTGGCTGGTTCCACAGCATCCTTACTTTGAAGGTTCTGATTAAATGTCTGTATTTTTTTTCCCCCAGAAATACATTCTAGGTGGCATGCTCTAAGACCCATTGCAGAGAAGGTCAGCAAATTTACAACATTCTTTTACAAAAGAAAAAAAAAATATGTTGAAGCTTCACAAGTCTTTTAACCACAAAATATTTTCATGATCACATTCCCGTCCATTACAAAGTGTTACAGAGTTTCTACTATACTCCGAAGTTCTTACTTTGATAAAATTAATCATACAACTGAGTTTCCATGACACTTTGTACACTTCCATTCCCAACTTTTTTTGCTGCACTATTTTGACTTCTAATGATGTAGAAGATGCACTCACAACATGCCCCAATCTCCATAGCTTGGAACAGGATCCCCTGCTGCTGGTTACTAGTCCAAGTTCCCACTCCGTCTGGGGCTATAATTACACGGATTTTCCTAAAATGTTACTTTTATTAAAAGATGCTTACTGAATACACACCTTCTCCTAAACATCTTTCTTCTATTTGATTCAAGAGAATGAGTTCTTCCTGTATTTCTAAATTAAAACAGAAAGTAGCAAATATCATAGCTCAATATACACAAGAATCATCCATGTTTTATGTACCTGCATAGCACACCTCCCACAAAATGTGTAATTTATTCCAATTCTTGTTTGTTCAAATATTCATCAGAGTCACCTATGTACTTTCCAATAGTATTTTCCAACAAAGATGCATTTTGGGTTGTCACTGTATTGTTTTAGGAGAATTGTTTCAGGTATTTCACCTCCGTGGGAAGAACAAACGTTCCTCGGGAGTATCATGAATTATTGCCTATTACCACAAAGCCACCAAACAAGCTTCTAAATATATATATAATCAGTAGGTTTAGCAAAATTAGGGACATCTGGGTGGCTCAGTTGGTTAAGCATCTGCCTTAGGCTCAGGTCATGATCCCAGGGTCCTGGGATCGAGCCCCAATCTGGCTCTCTGCTCAGGATGGAATCTGCTTCTCCCTCGCCTTCTGCCCTCCCTCTTTCTCTCTCTCTCTGTCAAATAAATAAATAAAATATTTTAAAGAAGTAAGTTTAGTAAAATTATGTAAATATAAGAGTGTTGTATTATATGAAAATCTTTAATTTTCTAGAATTCCTTCCTAGTCTGGTGTGTCTTGTGCTTTATTCCATCAATTATTGATGTATGAAGACATAAAATTCAGGTCAGGTGAGAAAATATCACTAAGAATAGCAGATGTGGAACTGCACTTGTTGCCATGACCGGGAAGCAGATATGACGGCTGCCCTCCCACACCCAGCTAGAAAACCGGACACGATATATGGAACAACTGTTTTCTGGACTACAGGCCAGGCTCTTCTGGACCACAAGCCAGGACTTCTTGAGTCTGGTGCAGAATAGCAAACAGCATAGACACAGTAAAACTCCACAAAGCTGGGAAAAGAAAGACAGGACAGCTGTAAGATGAAGTCTTCTCAGAGTCCACATGGAGCTAGGAGCCACTCAAGTTCTAAAGAGCCAGAGTGGAGAGACCTCATTGGACACCTGGTAAATCCAAATACGGGTCATGCCTCAGTTGCAGGGCTGACCTGGCCCCACAGTCAAGTCTACACTAAACCCACCCCAACATGCTTAAACATGAGCCTTGAAAGAATAACACTGACTGAAAAGTAACTTAATTGCCAGAAAATAGCCCAACACTCTTTATTTTTTTTATTTTTTTTTATTTTTTTTTTTTTAGCCCAACACTCTTTAAAGGAAACAACAAAATCAGCTCTCAACAATGTGATACTTAAATTGCCAAGTATTCAAAGAGTTACTAGATAGCGAAGAAGCAGAATAATCTACCCCATTTCTAAGTGGAGATCAGTGAATAGACACAGACCAAGAAAGGACAGAGATGGTGGAATTAGCAGTAAAACCTATAAATCCTATTATAAATAGGATCAGGCACTGAAATGAAAATACAGACATAAAAAGGGGAAAATATAAACATAGTAAGAAGATATGAAAAGGAACAAAATAAAAATTCAAACCTAAAACATACAGTAAGTTAAATAAATAAATAAATACATAAATAAATATTCATTAGCTGGAGCAAATGGGGAAGTACTGAGGACAATATTAGTAAACTTGAAGATACATCAGTAGAAACCGTACAAACTGAAGCAGGATGAAAAAAATCAAGCAAACAAAATAAACTGAGCCTTAGGAACTTTTGGGACAATATCAGGAGATCTAAGATGGAAGACAGAAAAGATTATTTAAACAAAGAGTGGTTGAATAGTGTGGAAATTTGATGAAAACAACAAATGCATGGATCCAAGAATCTCAATGAAACAAACTCTTCAAAAAAACAAAGGATAAAAACACACAAACACAAAAAAAATAAGCTAAAACACACAATATTCAAATTCCAAAGGAAACAAACAAATAAACTGGAGATAAAAAAGAAAATCTTTTAAAAAGGACCGCTTAAAAGGACCCAAATTACCATTAGCAGGAATAAAAGACAGTACATAGCCATTACCACAAAGCCTGTAAATATTATAAGGACAATAAAGTAATAATACATACCACTTGATGCCAAAACACCAAAAACTTAGACAAAATAGACAAGTTCCTTAAAAGATAAAAATTACCAAACTGGATCAAGAAAAAATGGAAAATGTCAATAGTCCTATATATATTAAAGAAATTCAACTCATACAAGAATATCTCCCATAAAGAAAATGCTAGTATTAGACACCTCCGTTAAAGAGTTCTATCAAACATGGCAAGGAAGATAACACAAACCTTGCCCAAAAAAGTTGGGGAAAATATAAAATGAGACCCCTTCCTAAACCATTTTGTGAAACTAGCAATACCGGGGGTGCCTGAGTGCAGCAGAGAACCCAGGTATCGGAGCGGGGAAGCCAGCTGCAAAGACGGAGCCGAGGCGCGGGCTCTCAGCTCAGGGTTGCCATAAAATGATCAGTGACAGTCGGACCACTGCTCCTCCAGCAGGGACCCAACAAGCAGCAGATCCGGGGAGACTCCCCTTCCTCCCCGGGGAGGAGCGGCGCGGGAGCGCACCACAGGGATCTGCTGGGTTTGGAGACTCCACACGGGGTCAGGTGCCAGAGATAGAAATGCTTGGTCACAGGCCGGGTGAGCACGGAGTGCGGATGGAGATGCGGGAGACGGGAGTGATTGACTGCTTTTCTCTGGGGGCGCACTGAGGAGCGGGGCCCGAGTTCAGCTCCCCCGGGCCGAGATTGGGAGGCCACCATTTTCACCCTGGTCCTCCAAAACTGTACTGAGAGCTTGCAGGGAACAAAAGCTCCCGAGAGCAAACCCGAGCAGATTCCTTACCCCAGACCAACAAGGGGGGAGCATTCCGCCTCCGGCAAAGACATTTGGGAACCACGGCAGCAGGCCCCCCCCCCAGAAGATCAGCATGAACAGCCAGCAAGCCAAGACCAAGTTTACCGATCAAGGAGAACGGGAGAACTCCAGCACTAGGGGAATACTGCACATAGAATTCATGGCTTTTTTACCATGATTCCTTAGTCTTTCAAAGTTAATTTTTTTAACTGTTTTTTTTATTTTTTCTTTTTCCCCTTTTCAACCAAAATCTTATCAATCACTTTTTTAAAAAAACATTTTTATTTTTCAGTTTTAGACTCATATTTTATCCCTTCATAGCAGTCACCCATATTTTGGGCATATATATATAAGTTGTTCTCTCTTTAAAATTTTGAGATACAGTTTCTTCTAACAGATCAAAATATACCCTAAATCACTAGTGTATGGCTTTGATCTAGTCTCCTGCCTGATCACATTCTCTTTTTTTTTCTTTTTTTTAAATCTTCATTCTTTTTTCAAACAACTTATCTTATCAATCCCTTTTATAAAATCTTTTATAATTTTCATCTTTACACTCATCTTCTATCCCTTCATTGTATCAACCCTTATTTTGTACATATATAAGTCTTTCTTTCTTTAAAATTTTAGGAGGCACCTTCTTCTAACAGACAAAATACGCCCAAAATCTAGTGTGTGGCACTGATCTATGCACTAGCCTGATCATATTTGATCATATTCTGTGTGTTTTGTTTTGTTCTGTTTTTACTTGTTTTTATCTTTTCCTTTTTGTTTTTCCTCATACTTTTCCCCTGGTTTCAGGTCTTTTCGGATTTGTATACAGTATATTTGCTGGGGACGTTGTAAACCTGTTAGCATTTTGTTCTCTCATTCATCTATTCTCCTCTGGACAAAATGACAAGACGAAAAAAATGACCTCAGAAAAAAGAACAAGAGGTAGTACCGTCAGCCAGGGACCTACTCAATACGGACATTAGTACGATGTCGGACCTAGAGTTCAGAATCATGACTTTAAAGATACTAGCTGGGCTTGAAAAAAGCATGGAAGTTATTAGAGAAACCCTTTCAGGAGAAATAAAAGAACTAAAATCTAACCAAGTCGAAATCAAAAAGGCTATTAATGAGGGGCAATCAAACATGGGAGCACTAACTGCTAGGATAAATGAGGCAGAAGAGAGAATCAGCGATATAGAAGACCAAATGATGGAAAATAAAGAAACTGAGAAAAAGGGAGATAAACAACTATTGGATCACGAGAGCAGAATTCAAGAGATAAGTGATACGATAAGACGAAACAACATGAGAATAATTGGGATCCCAAAAGAAGAAGAAAGACAGAGAGGGGCAGAAGGTATATTGGAGCAAATTATAGGAGAGAACTTCCCTAATGTGGGGAAGGAAACAGGCATCAAAATCCAGGAGGCACAGAGAACCCCTCTCAAAATCAATAAAAATAGGACAACACCCCGACATCTAATAGTAAAACTTACGAGTCTCAGAGACAAAGAGAAAATCTTGAAAGCAGCTCGGGAGAAGAGATCTGTCACCTACAATGGTAGAAACATTAGATTGGCAACATACTTATCCACAGAGACCTGGCAGGTCAGAAAGGACTGGCATAATATCTTTGGAGCAATAAACGAGAAAAATATGCAGCCAAGAATACTATATCCAGCTAGGCTATCATTGAAAATAGAAGGAGAGATAAAAAGCTTCCAGGACAAACAAAAACCAAAGGAATTTGCAAACATGAAACCAGCCCTACAAGAAATATTGAAAGGGGTCCTCTGAGCAAAGAGAGAGCCTAAAAGCAGCATAGACCAGAAAGGAACACAGACAATATACAGTAACAATCACCTTACAAGCAACACAATGGCACTAAATAAATATCTTTCACTAGTTACCCTGAATGTAAATGGGCTAAACGCCCCAATCAAAAGACACAGGCTATCAGATTGGATTAAAAAACAAGACCCATCCATATGCTGTCTACAAGAGACTCATTTTAGACCCAAAGACACCCCCAGATTGAAAGTGAGAGGGTGGAAAACCATTTACCATGCTAATGGACACCAAAAGAAACCTGGGGTGGCAATCCTTATATCAGACAAATGAGATTTTAAAATGAAAACTGTAATAAGAGATGAGGAAGGACACTATATCCTATTTAAACGGTCTATCCAACAAGAAGATCTAACAATTTTAGATATCTATGCCCCTAACAAGGGAGCAGCCAATTATATAAGGCAATTAATAACAAAGGCAAAGAAAAACATTAACAACAATACAATAATAGTGGGGGACTTTAATACCTCTCTCACTGAAATAGATCATCAAAGCAAAAGATCAACAAGGAAATAAAGACTTCAAATGACACACTGGACCAAATGGACTTCAGAGACATATTCAGAACATTCCATCCCAAAGCAACGGAATACACATTCTTCTCTAGTGTCCATGGAACATTCTCAGAATAGATCACATCCTAGGTCACAAGTCAGGTCTCAACCGGTACCAAAATACTGGGATCATTCCCTGCATATTTTCAGACCACAGTGCTTTGAAACTAGAACTCAATCACAAGAGGAAAGTCGGAAAGAACTCAAATA
>NW_027397120.1:2810782-2813740 GCF_003265705.2 Callorhinus ursinus
AGAAATGGAAACCAAAAGAACAGTAGAACAGATCAATGAAACTAGGAGCTGGTTCTTTGAAAGAACTAACAAGATTGATAAACCCCTGGCCAGACTTATCAAAAAGAAAAGAGAAATGACCCAAATCAACAAAATCATGAATGAAGGAGGAGAGATCACAACCAACACCAAAGAAATACAAACAATTATAAGAACATATTATGAGCAACTCTATGCCAGCACATTGGATAACCTGGAAGAAATGGGTGCATTCCTAGAGATGTATCAACTACCCAAATTGAACCAGGAAGAAATAGAAACCCTGAACAGACCTATAACCACTAAGGAAATTGAAGCAGTCATCAAAAATCTCCCAACAAACAAAAGCCCAGGGCCAGATGCCTTCCCAGGGGAATTCTATCAGACATTTCAAGAAGAATTAATACCTATTCTCCTGAAACTGTTTAAAAAATAGAAATGGAAGGAAAACTTCCAAACTCATTTTATGAGGCCACCATTACCTTGATCCCAAAACGAGACAAAGACCCCATCAAAAAGGAGAATTACAGAACAAGATCCCTGATGAACATGGATGCAAAAATTCTCACCAAAATACTAGCCAACAGGATCCAACAGTACATTAAGAGGATTATTCACCACAACCGAGTGGGATTTATCCCTGGGCTGCAAGGTTGGTTCAACATCCGCAAATCAATCAATGTGATACAATACATTAACAAAAGAAAGAACAAGAATCATAGGATCCTCTCAAGATGCAGAAAAACCATTTGACAAAGTACAGCATCCTTTCTTGATCAAAATTCTTCAGAGTATAGGGATAGAGGGTACATACCTCAATATCATAAAAGCCATCTATGAAAAACCTACAGCGAGTATCATTCTCAATGGGGAAAGGCTGAGAGCCTTTCCCCTAAGGTCAGGAACGCGGCAGGGATGTCCACTCTCACCACTGCTATTCAACATAGTATTAGAAGTCCTAGCCACAGCAATCAGACAACAAAAAGAAATCAAAGGCATCCAAATCGCAAAGAGGAAGTCAAACTCTCACTCTTTGCAGATGATATGATACTGTATATGGAAAACCCATAAGACTCCACCCCAAACTGCTAGAACTCATACAGGAATTCAGTAAAGTGGCAGGATATAAAATCAATGCACAGAAATCAGTGGTATTCCTATACACCAACAACAAGACAGAAGAGAGACAAATTAAGGAGTCGATCCCATTTACAAGTGCACCCAAAACCATAAGATACCTAGGAATAAAGCTAACCAAAGAGGCAAAGGATCTGTACTCAGAGAACTATAAAATATTCATGAAAGAAATTGAGGAAGACACAAAGAAATGGAAAATATTCCATGCTCATGGATTGGAAGAACAAATATCGTGAAGATGTCAATGCTACCTAAAGCAATCTACACATTCAATGCAATCCCCATCAAAATACCATCCACTTTTTTCAAAGAACTGGGACAAATAATCCTAAAATTTCTATGGAACCAGAGGAGACCCCAGATAGTTGGAGGAATGTTGAAAAAGAAAAGCAAAGCTGGCGGCATCACAATTCCGGACTGCCAGCTCTATTACAAAGCTGTCATCATCAAGACAGTATGGTACTGGCACAGAAACAGAAACATAGATTAGTGGAACAGAATAGAGAGCCCAGAAATGGACCCTCAACTCTATGGTCAACTAATCTTCGACAAAGCAGGAAAGAATGTCCAATGGTAAAAAGACAGTCTCTTCAACAAATGGTGTTGGGAAAATTGGACAGCCACAGGCAGTAGAATAAAACTGGACCATTTCCTTACAGAACACACAAAAATAGACTCCAAATGGTTGAAAGACCTAAATGTGAGACAGGAGTCCATCAAAATCCTAAAGGAGAACACAGGCAGCAACCTCTTCGACCTCAGCCACAGCAAGTTCTTCCTAGAAACTTCGCCAAAGGCAAGGGAAGCAAGGGCAAAAATGAACTATTGGGATTTCATCAAGATAAAAAGCTTTTGCACAGCAAAAGAAACAGTCCACAAAACCAAAAGACAACCAACAGAATGGGAGAAGATATTTGCAAATGACACATCAGATCAAGGGCTAGTATCCAAAATCTATAAAGAACTTATCAAACTCAACACCCAAAGAACAAATAATCCAATCAAGAAATGGGCAGAAGACAGGAACAGACATTTTTCCAAAGAAGACATCCAAATGGCCACAGACACATGAAAAAGTGCTCAACATCGCTCAGCATCAGGGAAATCCAAATCAAAACCTCAATGAGATACCACCTCACACCCGTCAGAATGGCTAAAATTAACAAGTCAGGAAACGACAGATGTTGGCGGGGATGTGGAGAAAGGGGAACCCTCCTACACTGTTGGTGGGAATGCAAGCTGGTGCAGCCACTCTGGAAAACAGTATGGAGGTTCCTCAAAAAGTTGAAAATAGAGCTACCATACGATCCAGCAATTGCACTACTGGGTATTTACCCCAAAGATACAAATGTAGGGATCCGAAGGGGTATGTGCACCCCGATGTTTATAGCAGCAATGTTCACAATAGCCAAACTGTGGAAAGAGCCAAGATGTCCATTGACAGATGAATGGATAAAGAAGACGTGGTATATATACACAATGGAATATATTATGCAGCCATCAAAAGGAATGAGATCTTGCCATTTGCAATGACGTGGATGGAACTGGAGGGTGTTAGGCTGAGTGAAATAGGTCAATCAGAGAAAGACATGTATCATATGACCTCACTGATATGAGGAATTCTTAATCTCAGGAAACAAACTGAGGGTTGCTGGAGTGGTGGGGGGTGGGAGGGATGGGGTGGCTGGGTGTTAGACATTGGGGGGGGTATGTGCTATGGTGAGTGCTGTGAATTGTGCAAGACTGCTGAATTACAGATCTGTACCTCTGAAACAAATAATGCAATATATGTTAAGAAAAAAA
>NW_027397120.1:2813840-2879041 GCF_003265705.2 Callorhinus ursinus
GGGGGGATGGGTTAGCCTCGTGATGGGTATTAGAGAGGGCACATTCTGCGTGGAGCACTGTGTGTTATGCACAAACAATGAATTATGGAACACTACATCAAAAACTAATGATGTAATCTATGGTGATTAACATAACAATAAAAAAGAAAAAAATATGCTGAGAGGTTAAAGATTATTTTTAATCTTTGAGATATGAACATGAGAATGAATCCATATTCATAGATTGGAAGACTCAATATTATTAAGACCTTAATTTCTCCCAAATTGATCTATAGATCCAACGCAATCAAAATCAAAATTCCAACAGGATTTTTCTGTAAAAAATGAAAAGCTAGTTCTGAATATATATGGAAATGTAATGGACCTAAAATAACCACACACACATTTTTTTTTAAAGAACAAAATAGAACTTACAGCACCTGATTCCAAAACTTACTATAAAGGTACTATAATTAAGAGTGTGATATTGGTGTGATATACATATAAGTCAGTAAAACTGAATAGAGAACCTAGAAATATAGAATCGTTGAATCACTATATTATACACCTGAAACTAATATAACGCTCTATGTTAACTCTACTGGAATTAAAATAAATAGCAATAAAAATTTTTGAAATAGAAATAGACCCTCTTATAAAAGGTCAATTGATCTTTGATAAAAATGTGTTGTATAATGGGAAACAGATATTTGGCCTTTGCTCCTGGAGCAGTGAACTCTTAAAACCCTCAGTATTTCCTGGTGACAAGATATAGGAGCATCTTTTGTAATTCATAACAAGCCCCTTTGGTCTATGTCTGAGTTTAAGCTACTGAGGTGACTCGTGTCTCGCCTAGGTAGCTTCAGGATGTCACCAGAAACATCAAGCTATGATTAGAGGGTTGGAACTTTGAGCTCTAGCCCCCAAACTCTGGGGTAGAGAGAGGGGCTGGAGATTGAGTTCAACAATGATTGGTCAATGATTTGATCAATCTTGTCTACAAACACCCTTAAACAATGCGGTGCAAAAAGCCTCTGGGTTGGTGAAGACATCATGGACTGGGAGGGTGGCATGCACAGAAAGGGAATGGAAACTCCCATGCATCTTCCCCAACCTCCTAGACCTTGCCTTCCACATCTTTTCTGTTTGGCTGTGCCTGGGTTGTAGCCTTCATAATAAACTGGTAAGCATAAGTAAAGTGCTCTCCTAAAGAATGTGAGATCTTGTAGAAGTTAGAACCTGAGAGAAAGTGGTGGGAACTTTCAAATTTGGAGTCAGCCAGGTAGAAGTGTGGTTAGCCTAGGCGACCACGCTGCTCCTGACATCGGAAGTGGGAGCTAGTGTCAGAACTGAACTGCACTGGTGGACACCCACCTGGTGTCAGGAAAAAAAGACAACATAGATGCCAAAGCAATATGACAGGAAAAGAAAGGATGCTGGGGACATACACATATACTCATGTGAGGGAAAAAAAATGAACCTCAACTTCTCCCTCAGATCATACATAAAATTATCTAAAAAATAGCTCATGAGGGACTTATGCTTCCAAGAGAATGGAGATGTCATCTTCCCTACTCCTCCTGCTGAGTCCAACCAAACACACGGGACACGATACATAAAACAAATGTATGAGGACTCTGACAGGTGGAGAGAAGGATGCGGACCAGCCAGGGATCTTGGACCCAAGGAATGACAGGGTGGTGAGTCCCCTGGGTTTTCCTTTGGTTTCGTATATCCCAAAAGCTGACAAAGCCAGCAGCCTGGAAATGCCAAAGGGTGCAAACAAACAAACAAAACGCCCAACAAAAACCTACTGTTTCTATGCAAGGGATGAAGAAAGGAGTATCCTAGCAAGATAGAAAAAAATCCAGACAATAACTGTTCTGCGCCAACCAAACACCACTGGAGAAACTCACCCACATCAGGAAAGGCCACATGGGGACCCTGTACTTCAACCCTTATGATGTTGTGACAAAGCATCTAAAAACTCCTCCTGGGATGGTTCAGACCGGAACTTCCATTCTTACCAGCTGGAAACGAGGCACCTGTATCTCCGTGCAGCGTCAGTGGAGACCATGTGCGGAGCCTGGACCTCCACCTCACTGAGCAGTAATGAGGTGTCCCTCCATGAGCAGGGCGGTCACAGGAGGCTTAGAGGACAGTGGGGACTTCCACCATGGCACAGCATAACCAGGTCACCCTCACCACACCCCTCGATGTCAAGGGAAGCCAAGTGGGGAACTGGAATTTCTACATTCATCTGGCAGTAATGAGGCAGCACCCCTTCCTTACCCTGTGGGAGCAGGATTTTTTTTAAAAAGACAGTTAAAACAGAAAGTTTAATATGATACAAAGACTCGTGACATTAAAAATGTGTCCATTTTTCAATAGATATCCGTTCACCGTAACAAACAGGAAAATCTCAAACTCCATTTTAGGACGTTAACGTTACCCCTGATACCAAAACCAGACAAAGAAAATTTTTAAAAAGCAACCTACAGACCAATGTCCCTCATGAATAAAGATGCAGAAATCCTTAACAAAATATCATCACATAGAACTCAACTATATATAAAAACAATTATCCACCATGACCAAATAAGTTTTCTTCCAGGGATGCAAGGCTGGTTCAGTATTTGAAAATCGATGAATGTAATCTACCATGTTAACAGGCTAAAGAAGAAAATGCTCATGACCCTATCAATCAATACAGAAAAAGAATTTAACAGAATTCAACACCCCTCTGTAATTATTTAAAACTCCCAGATAAACCGGAAAAGAGGGGATTTCCCTCAACCTGACACGAGTACTTACAACAAGCCTCCTGTTAACGTCACACCTAATGATGAAAGCGGGAGCAGTTTCTCAGGAGGATCCAAGAAGCAGGCCAGGATGCCTGTTCTCACCACTCCCCGACACAGTGCTGGACACTTTATCCAGGACTGATTTTTGACAAGTATGCAAAAAACAATTCAGGGAAGGAAAGATGGCCTTTTCAACAAATGGGGCTAGAGCAGGTGAACAAGCAGAGACAAAAACGTTAAAGAGTGTACACTGACCTGTGTATTGCACCTTATACAAAATTTAACTGCAATAGATCACAAACTTAAACATAAAAAACAATAAAAGGTTAGAAAATGAAGCATGTGAGAAAATCTTTATAATCTAAGACTAGGCAGAGGTCTTAGACTTGATACCAAAAATACAATCCACAAAAATAACAACAGACAAATTGGACTTCATCAGAATTAAAACTGCTGCCCTGCATATGAGCCTGTTCCCAGGATGAAAAGACAAGCTACAGACTTGGAGAGGGTATCTGACAAAGGACTGAGACATTTAGAATATATAAAGAACCATCAGACCCAACAATAACAAAGCAAACAATCGAATTAGAAAATGAGCAAAAGACATGAAGAGGCATTTCACCTAAGGGGGTATACAGATGGCACATAAGCACGTGATGCTCCCCATCACTAGCCTCTGGAGGAATGCAAATGAAAACCACAATTTGGTGTTCCTGCATACCTACTGGAATGGCTAAAATTAAAAATAATGACACCACCAAATGCTGGCCAGAACTCAGAGAAACTGGATCACTGTAAAATGGCAAAGCCACTCTGGCAATCAGTTTGGCAGTTTCCATGGAAACTCAACACAACCTAGCAATTGAACTCCTGGTCACTATCCCAGAGAAGCGAAGACTTATGTTCAGATGGAAACCTGTACATGAATGTTTATAGCACCTTTATTCATAATAGGCAAACACTGGAAACAACTCAGATTGTCCTTCAATGGATGAATGGTGTGAAAAACAAACAAACAAGAAACGTGGTGCCTCCGTAACACAGAATACTACTTAGCAGTACACAGGAGCAGCCCACTGATGCATGCTACAACCTGCAACGATCCCCAGAGAATTACACTCATTGAAAAATGAAATCCCAGAACGTTTCATGACGTAAGATTCCATTTATATAATATTCTTCAGATGACAAAACTATGGAGGTGGAGAACGGATTAGTGGTCACCTGGGGTTAAGGAGGGACCTGCAGGAGGGAGGTGGGTGTGGCTTTGAAAAGAACAGAGATCCCTGGGGGAAATGGGAGTGTTGTGTGTCTTGGCTGTATCATGTCAATATTTCTGGTTGTGATACTATACTACACTTCTGTAAAACGTTACCTTTGGGTAAAAGGTACATGAGGCCTCTCTGCATTATTTCTCTGCATTAATCACCTCAAAGTAAAAACTTAATTTAAAAATAAAAACCAAACCAAATCAAGCAAACGAAAAAAACCCCTCCACCAACAATCTTATCAGGCCCTGGGAAGCTTTTGTCTAAAAGAAAAAGGTGGGGGCAGGAGTGGGAGTAGGCAAACCTATGGTTTATACCCTAGACTTTTTTGCACATAGTAAGTTTTGACAATACCCAGGGTTACACAAACTGTCAGAGAGAAAATAGCAGTATTGGTAGAAGATGATCACAGAATAATTTTAAATTTGTGTCTCTTTCCCAATCTATACTGCCTGGAGCAAACTATTACTTAATATATATATATTTTTATAAGTCTTGTGATTACGTGGGGAAAAGAAGAATGTTATTACTTTTCTCTATGTTACAGCATTACTTTCTTTAACGTCAACATGTAAAATATCCTACAATTTTTTTTACTCTTCCTTGGAGATCTTCATGTTTTAATAAACCATGAACCTCAAAAAATGAAAGAAACATATACAAAGAAGATGGTCATAAATGTAAAAGCCAGAATTATAAACCCCCTAGGTGAAAATCTTTGAGATCTTGGGATATGCAAAGTTTTCAAAAGCATGAACCAAAAGGAGATGAAAATTGAATTTCCTCAGAGATTAAACTTTAATTTTTAGAAAGACACGGAACCATTCGAAAATCCTTGTAATCTCTGGAGTAGTGTCTTTTTGTAGCCTAATGAGATGACTGGTGGCTGGGGGTTCCTGGATAGCCTCAGGATGGGGGCAGGTGGCCAGGAGAACCAGCCATGTGACTAGAGGGTTGGAAATGTCAACCCCCCCACCCCCTCTCACCTCTTGGGATGGGAGTCGGGGCTGGGGGTTGAATCCATCAACAACAGCCAATGATTTTGTCACTCATGCCTACATGATGAAGCCTCCATGAAAACCCAAAAGGAGGGGGGATCAGAGAGCTTCTCAGTTGCTGATCCCATGGAGCCTGGGGAGAGTGGCCCCCAGATGAGGGTGTGGAAGCTCCTCACCCACTCCCCACACCTCGCCCATGCTTCTCGTCCATCTGGCTGTTCCCATGTTGTATCCTTTTATAATAAACCGGTAATCTAGTAAATAAAATGTTTTCCATGAGCCACTCTAGCAAATTAATCCAGCCGGAGGAGGGGGTCGTGGGAACCCCGGATCTATAGCCAGTCGGACGCAAGCAGGGGGGACAGCCTGGACTTGAGACTGGTGTCTCCAGCAGGGAGGGGGCGGTCTCGGGCATGGAGCCCTCGACCTGCGCGCGGGGCCTGAGCCGTCTCCAGGTAGACAGGGTCAGAGTTCGCCTGCAGGGCACCCAGCTGGTGTTGCGGAAGGCTTGGGGTGGGAAGACCCACAGCAGGTCATGGCAGAAGTGAAACAGAGTGTTGTGGCAGACAAAAACAGAGGCATCTTTCTTTACATGGATACAACTCAAATTTGTACCAACAGATGAATAGATGAAAATTGTGGCAGAGTCATACACTAGAATACTGTTTAACAATAAAAATATAATTTATCTACTTATATATATACAACATGAGCAACTGTCAGAATCATTATGCTGAGCAAAGAAGCCAGACACTAAGGAGGACAAATTGAGTAATTCCATTTTGTAGGAACTTCATCTGTAGTAACAGAAAGCAGATGAGTGTTTGCCTGGAGCCCAAAGTGGGAAAGACAAGGAGGCGGTGGGAACTGTCCAGGGTGACGGAATCCGGGATCTTGATCTCGGTGGCGATTACAGGGTGAACTGCTGTCAAACACATCTACTGATCACTAGAATAGGTGCGTGCCCTTCTATGGAGATGATCTTGGAATTTAATTAATTTTTCAAAAATCATAGGGAATGTAAACCTACATCCCATATAGCCTTCTTATTCATTGTAAATCTTTTTGCCCAGCTGCTTATCAAACCCAATTAGATCCTCTCTGATTTTGTTGGTTGTTTCACTACTTAATGCAGCTGGTGAAAGCTTGTCCTGGACACGCAAGGTCTGTCACTTTTTGCTGCTAGCTTGTGTTTGGGTTATCGGTAACATCTTCCATCCAACATTTATTTTCAGGACTGTGTACACCCCCCCCTTTTTTGAGGGAGATGAGCTCCTTAGATCTGGATGAAGTGATCAGTAAGTCCACTGACCTGGTCCATGTAAATACAATACTCCCCAGTCTGCAGGGAGCAAACCTCAGCTGAGGGTCCCCCTGCCTCGCTCTCTGGGTCAGGGCACTCCCACCTTGTAAGTGTGAGTAAAGTGTCATTGTCTGACCTAGAGACCAGGGCGAGGGTCCGTCTTGATCCTTGTTGGTAAATATTAATCCATTTTCTTATTTTAAACGGAAAATAATTACAACACTTCAGTGATCTAAGATGTGATCATCTACATTTTCTTCCCAGCCCCCGCCCTGCAGACCTCAGCCTTGGAGGGTGGACAGACTCAGGGAGGCAGAGTACAGAGGGTGAAAATGAGGCCACGCCCAGCGGCAGGAGGAAGCTCGGCGGCTCGACTATTTCATTAACTGGAAGGCGACTTGGTCTTGAGATAGTCAAGACACACACCAAGCCCACGGTGATGTGGTGGGCTGTTGCCAGACAGTCTGGCTCTGAATGACAAGCATCAGGGAACCTCAGCTCAGAGCACCTTTGCGATTCTGCACGAGACGTTCGGTTGTCCGAGCACCTTCACCGCCATTACTTTATGCACTCACCTTCCCTCAGCCATAGGAGGAAGGCAGGAGAACAAACATGATTTTTATTTGCAGATGAGCCCCTGGAGCTAGGAAGGAGCCAGGTGAGAAAGGAGGGCCTGCAATGTTCTTGCCCATTCTCCTCTCCTCTGCTGTCCTCACGTGCACACACACCACAGTCACACCACTGCTGTGTCTGTAGCCTAGATGAGCGTAGCCTGGACTCCTCCATCAGAGCTCAGCAGCCCCCAGCTCCTGCCCCTCTTGGGGACACCTGATTCTCCTCCTTATAGCAGCCAGCAGGAGGAAGCCAGGAGAGCTTCAACCTCAATTTGGTCCTTATGCCCCCACAGGCAGGGGCAGGGACGCCTGGGACAGGCAGAGGTTTGCCTCTATTGTTTTGTCCAACTTTCTATTCCAACAGAACCTCATTCTTGAAGCCAGAGGGGTGCTGGGTACAGAAAAGGGAATCCTGCAGAGAACAAGCAAGACTCGAGCAGAAAGCCCACATTTTTCTGAGAACCCCACATCACCCCACCCTCATCACGGAGGCCTGCCATCCACTGTCACTGCATCCTCACCCCCAGCAACCCGGAGAGCACTTTAGAGTGCATCTGGCTTCGCTGTGAGCTCCACTTTCCGGCTATATGACAAGGGCACTCGACAAAGGGGAATCCTATGGCTTGTAAGTTTCCATTGTGTGTCCAAGAGAATGCCACAGAAAGATCCTTGGGAGACGCTGTGCTCCTCAGGTGTATTCCTAGTTGGTTCCCTGGCCCCTTAGGGGTGGATGTTAACAAAGCCAGAGGGCCTCCTAGCGGATGGAGTGGTGCTTGCTGATGGCAGGAGCCCAGGCTGCGGAGCAGCCTCAGTGTGGAGCTAACCCAGGCCGTCCAGCCCCACAGACACACAAAGTCCTGTCACCAGCCCCGCCCCATGCAGGCTGCAGTTTAACTTTCTCAATTTTGCTGATGTCACATCTAGAAACAAAAGCAAAAACTGGTTCTGCTGTTGTGTGTTTGTCCCTCGTCCTAGAAAACTGTCCCCAGGGATGAAGGTACTCAGACGGAACCCCAGCCAACAGGCTGGACCAAGGCACCTTGGGCAGGGCTTAGGAGGAGGGGCGCGGGGACTCGGGCAGGGAGGCTTAGCCTTCCCCAGTAGGAGGAGAAGGCGTCCCTGCGCGTAGAAGCCACTAGTTTGTGGTAACCTGTTAGGGTAGCCCTGAGAAGCTAACACGGGTTCGAATGGGGACCATGCGGAACATGAAGTATGCACTGATCTCACCTCTGGAACGGGCCGTGCTGGAGCCAGCTGCCAGTGAAGGACACACCGGACAGTCCCTGGGCGGGCGCGTCCCCTGCCTCCCTGGGCCTGCTCTTGCAGCAGCCACTTCATTTCTAGAAAGTCCGAGGAGACAACTGGACATGTTCGCAATGCCCGAAGAACAGGGACGCCACTGTACTGCGTGTGGAGCAGCAAACGAAGGACGCGTGGCCTCCCCCCATCTCACACCCGCAGGAGGACCCTCCCCTGGCAGAGCCTTCGGCAGGCCTGGGGCCAGTTCCACCTGCCTGCAGGCAGGTGACTCGGGGGCACTGTGGGGCTCCTCTACTCGTGGGGGCAGGACCGCGGCCCCCAGCCCACGTCCCGCTCTGCCCTGGAGAGCCCGGCCATAGCCGCTAATCCAGTCCCATCCAGTTTGACTTTTGTCCCAGCATTTTTTATTTTGAGTGAATTATTATTATTAGGGGCTGCATTGAGGTGAGTCCAGACAGGTTTGGGAGTCCCATCCTTACTCCTGGCTTCTGCCATGGCCGGGCCCCCCGGGTTTGGGCGGTACAGCTGTGCTGACTGGGCGGAACCCACTCTCCAACGTGTGGGTCCACGGGAAGGACACTAACCCCAGCCGGTCTCTCGTGCCAGTCCCTACTGACATGCGTCACACACAGTAAGACAAAAACGCTAACATAACCTCCATGTGGGAGGGTGTCTAAGGTTTCCAGGGTAATTAAAATCATATCTGCAGAAAAGAGATCATCCCAGGGGCCAACATTTTCAATCTATTAACTTTAAACACCTTTGAAAGAAATTTCAGGCAATCTGTTGACAAACTAAACAGAACACCACAATTTTTTTTAAGTTATTTTTCCGAAAAACCAGTGACACTCAGTTAACCAACAAGGAAGGCCACATTCCTGAAGGAATAATCCGTCATTAAAAGGCAAGGTGATTTCTGCCACAGTCAGCACTGAAAGAAAGACGCCATGGAAAGCCTCCGACATTCAGCTCCGCACAAAGGTTGAACCCCAACAGATGAAGACCCATGTGGAGACCATCCATGGCAGGGTCCACGATTCCCCCAGCCCCTTCCCCCTCAGCGCTCATTCTGTCTCCCCGTGCAAGTGGCTCAACCTCCAGGGACAGTGGGGACCCCTGCCCCTGCTGACACCCTCAGGGCGGGAGGAGATGTGTCTTCATCAGACATGTTAGCATATCTGATGCGCAAAGAGGGGATTTTCAAAGTGCTCCCAGCATGTACCCGCTCGGACACCCCAGTCTCACTCCACCGCTCACCCCCAGTCTGTATCCCATGACTTCTGCCGCTAACTCTGTGGGGCTGGGGGGCCACTGAGTTGTGGGTTAAGGGCCAGGCCCTTGACCGTGGTCTAGCCGTGGACTCCAGGACGCCCTCCTCTGACCAGACCCTTGATTGTTGGTCCTCCTGAGTCAGGGCTGCCCTGAGGGCCTCATGCACCCCAACACAGCTGGGACACTAAGTGCTCTCAGAGTCTTGGGTTTCTCTTCTTCCAGAACTATGGGCAGGATTCCTTGGTGGGGTCAGAATCTGGACACACCCGGGCCACCAGGAATCAAGGGGCTTCCAAACCCATCTGGCTCCATCCTAGTTCAGGGAGGGTTGCTGGGGTCTAAGTTACCAGCCAGATCAAGGGAACAGCAAGGCTGCTCTCGGCTGTACCGTGTACACAAACACACACACACGTGCGCACACTCACACCCACCTTACATGCTGGTACTCACATGCCAAGGGCTGGCACTAGGCTGTCTGTCTGGCACAGAGAATGACTCCCAGACAGATCCCTCGCCCCAGGCATCCTGTGCCAGGGCGGGGCCGGGGGTCAGGGCTGAGCTCAGATCCAGCCAATCCCTCCCCAATCAGGCCACACACGGGAAGCAGCCCGGACAGACCAGCCCAGCCCAGGCCTGCCCTCAGGTTGGGGTCTGCCGCCCAGGGAAGCCAGGAGCCTCATGCTTAATATGTCCATTGAGGACACAGATGCCATGTGGGCCCCAGCGGCCGATGAGCCGCACCTGTACAACATCAGGTGAGGACAGTCTAAAGAAGAGCTATATGCTGTGTGGGCTTTGTGGTGAGAGGTCTGTCCACGCTGGCGGCCTGACCTGCTTCTTGACCTTTATTAGATCTGCTGATGGCGCTGGGCCAGGACGGGTAAAGAGCTGATACGACAAGCAGACACATCAGCGACCAGCCCTGCAGTTCCCGAAGCTAACGAGACTCACATCTCGGCACCACGGCCGGGTCAGTGGGTCAGGCGTGATGTCAACTGCTCCAGCTTCCAGACAGCGACCCCGCCGGCTGTGAGGACGGACGGAGAGCCTCGGGGCCAACCCAGCAATGTGACCTCCGTGACTCTTTCCTGGGGAGCCCGGGCTGCAAAGGGATAGGTGGACATGCCCAGACCCACCACAGTGTATCGTAAATGTCTAATGCCTGGAAACATATTAAATATCCACAAGAAAAAGGAAATCATGGATTCCATCACATCCATAAGGCAAGATATTATGTGACCACTAAAAATGACATCAGGGAAGAATTTATAAATTCGTGTAAAATGCCTCTGAGAGAATATTAAGAGAAAATATGTTACAGGACACACTCATCTGTCCACTACTCTGGTAAAAAGCTACAACCCTGCCTACATGGACACCAGGCTATCAGGAGGGCTAAAAATAATCAAAAATGGGTGACCAGTGCCAGGAGTGGGGGCGGCCACGGGCCGACCTTGAAGCCTGCCTGAGTCTCCCAGGATGGGTGAATGGTCTCACATTGCAGGGTGCAAGTTAGGTGCGAATTAAAATTATGAGCTGCATACATTGCATTAGCAATACTCTTAACACACCACCCATGCAGAAAGTAGAAATTGAGCACAAACACATGCAAGAAGTTCTGCTAGGTGTAGCCCGGAATGTGGGACGAGATGAACCAGAGGCTGGTCCTGCCTCAAGCCTTGTAGAGCAGATAAACCTCCACCAGAACCTCTGAAAGCCTAGGCATGATGATCTGGGAGGGCAGCATGGAGGAGGTGGCCTTGGATCCAAGTCTCAAGGGAAGGGGCATGGGAAGGCAAGGGATGGGGGTGTTGGGGGGGACAATGAGGTCCCCACAAGAACAGCAATGGTGTGTGTGGGCAGAGTTGAAAGAACCCCAGGAGGACAGGGGGAGGCTCTTTGCAGGGCGTGGGAGCAGGGCTTAATTTTGTGCAAGAACAGTGCCCTCCAAGAATCATGACTCTCCTATCAATGTTCTGGTCAGTGTTATAGTGAAAACACATCAGGCCGCTGGATCCGCCTGTGATAAGATGCTGAAATCCACATCAGTCAATTGGGTTAAGTAAGTTGCAGTTTGGGTCACCACTGGCTTTGCTTTATTTCAATCCCACATCCCAGAGCCTCCTTCCTGGGAAGCCACAGCAATATGGCATCGTTGACTCATTTACATCCTGCACTGCATTGCCCAGGCTCACCAACCCCAGAGTTGAAATAGAGGGAGAGAGAGAAGGGGGGGAGGTAGGGAGGGGGGAAGAGGGGCAGAAGGGAGAGGGAGGCAGAGGGGGGAGAGGGAGGTGGGTGGAAGTGGGTAGAGGGAGGGGAGGCGGGAAGGGCGGGGAAGGGTGGGGGCCAAGGCTACATTTCCTGGACCACCAAGCTAATTCACCAACACTTACCGAGCTCTTACTGTGTGCCAGGGTACTTACAAAATTATTCCATTTACGGCTTGTATTAGTTCTCTCTGGCTGCCATACAAAGCACTGTAAACTGGATGGCTTAAATCCCAAAAAGCTATTGTCTCACGGCCCTGGAGTCCAGAAGTCTAACGCTAAGGTGTCAATGTGGTTGATTCTTTCTGAGGTCATGGGGGAAGGATCTGTCCGGGCCTCTCTCCCTAGCTCAGGGATGGCCATCCTCACATGCATACAACATTCTCCTTGCATGCATGCCTGTGTCCAAATCTCCCTTTTTATAAACACACAGTCATATGGGATTAGGACCCACCCTAATGACCTCACTGTCACTTGACTACCCCTGTGAAGATACTATCTCCAAATAAGGTCAGAGTATGAGGGACTGGGGGTTAGGACTCAACCTTTGAATTTGGGGGAACACAATTCAGCCCATGAACCTGATTGTAGATCCACAAGGCAATGTCCCATCCAACAGATCTGGAAAATTGAGGCTCAGACAGAAGGAGCAGCTTGCCCCGGATCACGTCCTGTACCATAGCAGAACCAGAATCGGAACCCCAGTCTGAGAAACGGCACAGCCTTGCTCATTTCCTGCAGGTACAGGCAGTGAATGATGACAAACGCAGCCTGGAGGCAAAAGGCAAGCCTGGACGTGCTGGGCTTTGGGGGTGGGTGAAATGTCCAGAACGTGGCTCTGGAATCAGAGGTCGGCTGTTGGCATTCCTCTGCACGCATGGCTCACAGCCCCCCAGGGGGTGGGGGGCATTTTTCTGCCTCCGTCACCACTACACCACCCTCGTCCAACCTCCTCCAACCTCCAGCTCATCAGAGAAACTAGTTTACCTTCTCTCCCAGCATGAAAGATGGCTCTGTTCCATGGCCATCGTGGTCCTATTGGACCTTAATGATGATTCCACAGTTCTTTTGGATACCAAGCCAGGCAGGAGACTGTTTCTTCACCTGCCTCCACACATCTGACCGCAGAACAGACAGGGATGCAGTCCTCTGGCAGCTGGAGCCCAGGGCTGGCTCCCTCAGCAGGACTGGGATGCCAGGCTAGATGCTGGGGGCCTGCTTCCGGGGAGCTGCATCCCCACTGGCCAGGCTCCAGATCTGGGGGATGGGACCCGCATCAGTATGTTCAAACACAAGTGCCCCAGCGGTAGTGGATCCCAAACCCTTCGTGAAGGTAAGAGGGAAGGCCTTGATAGTTACCGAGGGCCTGGGCACCTGCAAGGCCCGTCGATCTGATGCGCACCCTGTGGATGATTCTCTCGGGAAACGCCCCCTTCTTATCTGATCAGGCTGCTGCCACAGCAGTAAGAAGGCTCTGCGCCCCAGTGGCCAGGTACGGAGGGGCCACAAGCAGGGAGAGGGCAGAGAGTCCTCTGGGCTAGCCCCAGAGGCACCAAGGGGCAGCAGGCCAGGCCTGTTCCAGGGGTATCCTCGTGGGGTTCAGCCGTTGGAGTTTCTGGGGTTAAAAGCTTAGGTGTGGAGAGAGGCTGTGCATGGTGTTGCTCTCCTGAAAGGGCAGAGTGGAGACCCAGCCCCCCTGCAGTCCTGCCCACTCGCCTCCCTCGGAAATCTGGAACGCAGCTGGTAACCCTTCCATCGTGGCCAGTGCCCACCAAGGGTCAGGGGCTCATGTGTCATGTGAACGGACAGTCGCTCTGCCTTGTCCCCACCAGTGACCCCGTGCAGACCCCATCAGAGGGAAAGTGCACTCAGCAAACCTAAGGGCGAGTCTCCTGCAGGGCAGACCTCTATCGACCCTGACCGCCAGCAGGATGAAGCCGGCCAGAGAAAAGAGGCAAAAAGCAGAGAGGCTACAGGAGTGAATGAGCCTCCCCATTAAGGGGAGCAGCTGTGCCAGGGTGACCCAGGCCCCATGGGCAGGAGGCAGACATGGCCTCCCATCCACTCTCCCAAGGGGTGTCCACGCCCTCTTGCGTCCCTCTGCAGAGTACTTCCGTCCCTGCTGATGTGAGGACGGTTTAAGAAGAGGATCCGAAGGAAGCAAATTCGCCAACACAAGATTCAGGCTTGCACAGGGGCTTTCTCTGTGGGACCAGGGACTTCTCAGCACACCGGGAATTCGAAACTGGCAAGGAGAATTCTGTTTAAATTAAATGCCCTTCACTCCCTTATTCATGGCCTCCTTGCTCTACCCAGGACTGAGAGATCATAAATCTTTTCTGCCCATTTATCATCAAAATCCACTGCTGGCTATTCTTCATATTTCTTTGCACCATATTGCAGACACACTCTTGATTGAAGAGGGATTATTAATCATCCCATTTTCATTTCTGCAATGATTTCCAACATCTTGGTGTTGACAATTAAAGATCTCATCACTGTGGTTCTCTCTACACCTTCCTTGGGGTGCCTGAGTCACTGTCAACAAGGCCTATGCTTCTGAATATAGAGCTATTAGTATCGAAGGAATGTCTTTCCTTGATTCTGATAAAGGAATACCTTCTGTTCTACCCATGACAGTCGGCGGGACAGAGGAGATGGGTTTAAAATCATGCAGAGAATAACAGATATGTTTCAAGGACTCAACTGCAAAAACAAGGGTGGGGATCCCTTCCCACATATGAGATGGGCAAATATTTGAGAGCGTGCAACTAGCAGGACTAGGAATTTGACATGCACACCACAGGCCAGGGGAACAACAGGCATCCAAATCTAACCATGTTCCCTTGAGCTCAGAAACTTCTGTCCTCGGAATCTGTCCCAAGCAGATCACTATACAACCATGCAAAAATATATGTATATTTAAATCACAGTGAAACAACCCAACACCCATGATCATGATGTTGGTGACATGGTGATGATACATGGATTTAATGGGAACCAATGCAGCTGTCAATGAGAATGACCTGCACCCACAGTCCTTCATGCGGGTTCATGGTGCTGCTGAGTGAAGACGAGCTTACAATGTGCGCAACACTGTCCTGTTTCTATAAATTTGTGCACCTGGGGGCGCCTGGGTGGCTCAGTCGTTAAGCGTCTGCCTTTGGCTCAGGTCATGTCCTGGGGTCCTGGGATCAAGCCCCACATCAGGCTCTCTGCTCGGCAGGAAGCCTGCTTCTCCCTCTCCCACTCCCCCTGCTTGTGTTCTCTCTCTTGCTGTGTCTCGCTCTGTCAAATAAATAAATACTTTAAAAAATAAAAATAAAAAAATAAATTTGTGCACCTGTATACACGTGTGTGCACATGTTAAGTGTGTGCATGTGCGAGTGTGTGCATGTGTGAGCATGTGTGTGCATGTGAGCATGCATGCCTGTGTTGCACATATGTGTGTGACCTGCGCATGTGTGTGCACACATGTGCATGTGTATACACTGTGCATGTCTGAGTGTTGTGCATGCGTGCATATGTGAGTGGGGGGCACGTGTTGTGCATATGTGAGCGTGCGTGCATATGTGAGTGTGTGCATATGTGAGCGTGCATGCATATGTGAGCGTGCGTGCATATGCGAGTGTGTGTGCATATGTGAGCGTGTGTGCATATGTGAGTGTGGGGGGTATGTGTTGTGCATATGTGAGCGTGTGTGCATATGTGAGTGTGGGGGGGCATGTGTTGTGCATATGTGAGCATGTGTGCATATGTGAGTGTGTGTGCATATGTGAGTGTGTGCATGTGGGGGGCACATGTGCATATTTGAGTGTGTGTGCATATGTGAGCATGTGTGCATATGTGAGTGTGGGGGGCACATGTGCATATGTGAGCGTGTGTGTGTGTGTGAGCGTGTGTGCATGTGTGTGTGCGTGGGGGGCACGTGTTGTTCACATGTGAGCGTGTGCGTATGGGGTGCACGTGTTGTGCATATGTGAGTGTGTGCATACATGAGATATGTGAGTATGCGGGTGTGCATGCAGTTGCTTAGGACAGATGTGAATAGGCACTCCTCTGGAGGCAGAAATATGGGACTAGCTTTTTACTTACTCTCTATTCTTTACTGTACTTCACGGTTCAAAACACGAGGGTGCATTATCTTTCAGATCATAAAAAAGAAGTTTTCACTGAAAAAAGATCACAAAGGTAACTTCCTTACTTTTTGAAACTCAAGCCATAACTTGGAGATGACAGTACATTTGTAACCTGCTGTTATGGTTCACTTTCTCTGTCAACCTGGCTGGGCTATGGACCCAGATATTGGGTCAAATGCCAGTGGAGGTCACCGTGAAGGTATTTTCTAGATGAGATTAACATTTTAAATCAGCAGACTCTGAGTAAAGCAAATGACCCTCCATCCTGTGGGTGGGCCTCATCCAAACAGGCCTTAAGAGAAAAAGACTAGGTGCCTGGAGCCCGAGGGAGCTCTGCCCGCAGACGCAGACGGCCTTCAGACTCGAGCTGCACAGTCAGCACTTCCCGGGGTCTCGAGCCTGCAGCCCCCACAATCACGTGAGACAGTTCCCTCAGATTGATCTCTTTCTTCACATATACGTCCTAGCGGTTCTGCGTCTCCAGGATCCTGACTAAAATGCAACTGCTTTTAACTTTGTTTTAAATAAACTTTCTTTTTTAGAGCAGTTTTAGCTTCACGGCAAAACTGACTGGAAGGTACAGAGAGGTCCCCGGCCCCCACACGTGCACAGCCCCCACCAGAGCCGTGCGTTCATGACACCTGACAAACCTCCATGAACACATCACTATCACCTAAAGCACAGAGCCTCTGTGAGGTTCCCTCCTGGTGGTGTACGTTCTGTGGGTTTGGATGAATGTGCCCTAAAATCATCCGTGTGCTCCTCTACTCGCCCCTCCTTCCCCCTTAATCCCTGGCAACTGCTGATCCCTTTACTGTCTCCATGGTTTTGCCTTTTCCAGAACGTCATGTAGTTGGAATCCTACAATCATGGAGCCTTTCAGATTGGTTTCTTTCACTTTAGAATAATGCATTTAAGCTTCCTACTTGTTCTTTCATAGCTTAAAAGCTCAATTCTTTGCAGAATGTATAATATCGCATTGTCTGGATGGCCCACGGTGTATTTACCCATTCAGGTACTGAAGGACATCTTGGTTACGTCTAAGTTTTGACAATTACAAATAAAACTGCTGTAAACATCCTTGTTTTTAACATCCAGGTTGTGGGGACGCCTGGGTGGCTGAGTCAGTTGAGCGTCCGACTCTTGAATTCAGCTCAGGTCATGATCTCAGGGTGGTGAGATCGACCCCCCTCGGGCTCCACACTCAGCAGGGAGTCCGCTTGAGATTCTCCCTCTCCTTCTGCCCCTCCCCGCCCACCCTGCTCACGCTCTGTCACTAAATAAATAAATAAATATCTTTAAAAAGAAACAAAACACATCCAGGTTGTGGACGTAAGTTTTCAATTCCTTTGGGTAAACACCAAACAGTGTAACTGCTGGATCGTAGGCTCAGAGTAATGTGCCCTGGATGGTGAGTTCCAGTGTGTGGGGGCAGAGGGGTTCCCACAGCACCAGGCAAGTCTCTGACACCCGCTGGGTGTCCTACAGCCTAACTCTATTCCGACATTATCTACCCGGAGGCGCCATCAGACCCCTGACTGCCCCTCCCCCACTTCGGACGCCGATGGCAAGTCCAGGCTGTCCCCTGTGCTTCTTCCGTCCTACCGGCCGTAGATCAGAGGTTCCATGACTCACCCCATCCTCTGCTAGAGCGGCTCGCAGGACTCTAAGAAACATTTTCCTTACTAGATTACCGGTTTGTAATGAAAGGATACAACTTGAGAACAGCCAGATGGAAGAGATGCATGGGCGAGGTGTGGGGAGTGGGTGAGGAGCTGCCACGCCCTCTCCCGGGGGCCACTCTCCCCAGGCTCTACGTGTTCGCCAACCCAGAAGCTTCCGAATCCCATCCTTGTGGGTTTTTAGGGAGGCTTGTTGATACAATCATTAGCGCTCACTGATTCAACTTCCAGCCCTTTCCCCACCCCAGAGGCCAGGAGGTGGGAATGAAAGTCCCGGCACTGATTCTCTTGGCCACCTGGCCCATCCTTCCAAAGGTCACCTTATTAATATAACAAAAGAGACCTCCGTGGCTCTCAGCGCTCAGGAGCTCTGTGCTAGAAGTGGAGACCAAGACCAAATATCGATCAATGATAAATCACAATAAACAAGTTACCACCAAACTCTCTTCCCAAGTGGCTGCACCATCCTGCATCCCCACCTGCGACAGACGAGCACTCATTTTGCTCCATATCCTCGTCAGCCTTTGGTGTTGCCAGGGTTCTGGATTTGGGCCATCCTAAGAGGTGCACAGTGCTATCTCTTTGTTGTTCGCTTCTTATTTTTGTGGGCAAATTACAAGGCAGAGTACGTCCTGTGGTTGAGCCATTTCCCAGATGGGCACACTGTGCTCCCTAGAGTCTGTGTGACCTGCTTAGGGGCACAGCCAATTGGAAGGGCAGTGACTTTTGTCTGGAGAATTCACCGAGAGCCCAGAAGCCCATGAGAACAGGTGACCCGGCACGAACAGAGGGGGACAAAGCACGACATGGGGGTGGGACTGGCGGAGGCTCTGCCCTCCCTTGATGCCCTTTCACACCGGTCCTGTCTTCCTGCCTCCTGTGTGGTCCTGCTCGTGCCCCAGTGTCAGCCTCTTCCTGGGTCTCCTGATTAGGCCCGAGGATCCCGCAAGCAGGGGAGCCCCAGCACTATGCAGGGAACAGTGGGCTGTGGGCCCCCCAGTCCTCGCTAGCCATGCCCGTCCAGGCTGCGACAGAGAGGATACCCATTCCCAGCCCCTCCTTGGCTTGGGCCTTTGTGTCATTTATCACTCACAGTGTCCCCAGCCTCTTTCCTGAGCTTCTGCACAGACCAAGGCGTCACAGGTGGACACATAGGTGGGGCTCCACGTAAGGTCACCAGATAAAATGCAGGACACCCACTTGAATCTGAATTTTAGATAAGCAACAAATAATCTTTTTGTGTAAGCATGCCCTTGCAAAGATTGAGTCTTCGATTTTTATCTGCTAAATCTGCCACTCGAGCATGGAGACCACCTAACCCAGGTTCCCGCCTGGGGTTCTCAGCTCCTAAACAAAAGAACAGGGCCGACATGTCCCCTTCAGGGGTGCGGAGAGCCCACGGCGGTGACGAAATGCCAGTGACCAGCAGGCTGGTTGTGGGCGATGGGGGCTGGAAGTCCGAGGGGCTCCTGACTGGCAGAGGGATTACGACCTGTAGGCGCGGGTGTGTGTGTGTGTGTGTGTGTGTGTGTGTGCGTGTGTGTGCGCGCGCGCTTGCAGGGGAGGTGGCCAATAAAACCGCCCAGAGTGTGAATCACGTGGAATGGGTAAATAAGCAGGGCGCTTTCTTATGAAAAGGTCAGAGACCCTGCATTTGGCAGTCAGGAGCCTGAAGTCCACATGGTAATTCTCCCTTAAAAGGTCTTTGTATCAGGGCCTCTTCATCCATTTCATTGGAATCCGTAGTTGTTCCCCACCCACCCCTGCTGTCTGAGGACAGCATGTTTAATGCCCCAGGTCAGACCCGCTGTGTCTGCACGTCCTGTGCCTCGGTGGAGACCAAGCTCTCATTCCCTCCATCCCATCCGTCAGCCAGGGCCAGCCCAGAGCACAGCTGCCTCGGAGGATAATAAAGGTTATGGCAGCAAATTCTAGAACCAAAGGTCAAATCACCCAATTTTAAGTTTTTTTAAAAACCTCAATTTAAAGATCCATTTGCTCCCAGTGCAGCAAAGCTGGGCGGGTCACCTGCCCATTACCTGCCCTGGCTCAGGGCCAGCCTACCCCATTCATCATCTGGGTCAGCAGGGACCCGTGTGGGAAGGAGGCAGCTTCATCCCCGGGTCTTGAAGGCAGGAGCTGGTTAGTCTGCTGACAGGAGGAGCCAGAAAAGCCCCTTGGACTGAGGACTGAGTGGACGCCCTGGTCCCCCGTGCCTGAAGGACAGTGCCCAGGAGTCATCTTGGGGACAGTCACCGCCCTGAGTGCTCAGGGACTGGGCCCCAACATGCCAGTGAAGAACACACCTTCTCAATCTGCACAGCTCTGCCTTTTGCATACACTTCCTTACTCAGGTACTGAGCTCTTATATGCAAACCCAGATGGCGAGACAGTTTGATCTCCACTCTCCCCAGGAGGAAGATTCTTAGCAGCAGCTCCACTGCCCAGAGTGCAGACAAGCTAGGTACCACTGGGGGACAGGGGCGGCCCTGGCGTCTGCTCCAGAGCCTTGCTCAGCCTCAGAGCCCAGGCCGTTGGCGTCCTCATGCCCCCGGACGGTCATGCACCATTTCCAGGCTTGCTGCCAATGAAAGCATGTGTTCACACACTACCGACCGTACGAAGGACCTGTGACGGGCAAATGATTTGTGGCCTTTTATCCTAAAAAGACGATGCAGGGGAATAGGGAATTACTGTTTGATGGTATTAAAAACAAGATGGCAGGTCCAAAATCGAGCCGTGTATGCTAAGCCCTGCATCACCAAACGAAGACTTAAGTTGGCTTCAGTTTCAGCTCTCCCAGAAACAGAATCTTAAACCTTTCAGGCCAGAACCAGGTGATCGGCACCTAAGAATGTCCTCCATCCATCCCCCGAAGGAAAGGGACCTTCCAAGAGCCGACCCGCTTTACTGCCCGCTCCCTCCCACCCATGGAAGTTGCCCATTTTGTCCAGCTCCTCAGTTCCTTTCTGCTAGACTGGATGCTGCCTGAATTGAATCAATTTTTGCTCAGATAAACTCAAAATGTTTAATATGCCTCAGTTTCTCTTTCCTCAGAGGGTCTGGAGTTTCTGTTTGGAAAGATGAAAAGTTTTGGAGATGAACACAACATTGGGAGTATATTTAATGCCACTGAACTGGACATTTAAAAATGGTTAAGATGGTAAAATTTTGTGTTACATATATTTTGCCAAGATAAAATAAATTAAAAAAAGATGACTCACTCTAATCTTGGATCCAAGGACTAGTGAAGTGAGACCAACTCCAGACTCAAGTGTCCCTAAAATGCCAGTAGGACACCAACTGGGGAGCTGGAAAATTCTGGGTACCCAGGATGGCTTAGGAAGAAAAACTGCATCTGCTTTTGAACCATGTAACAAACCATAATACAATATAAGATTTACTCTTAAAACTAAAGAAGGCTTAAGGAGAAAGTATGCATTCCTAGAAAATATACTAGATGCATTTTTACTAACAAGAAAAATGCTAATTAAGCACATATCCACACACCAAATCTTAAACTCAGAGTGTGGATTCCATAATGCTAACAAAACCCAACGATCCACTATGTTGTGTTTTGCTAAATTTAATGGCAATCGAAAAGTCAGTGTTCATGTGTGACATCATCGGTTCACACGTTTTCCCTGTTCACTAATCAGTTCTCTGTCGCACCTGCAGAGTTGTACACCCCCCCCCACCCGGCATCACGTTAGACCCGCGTGTGTGGTGGGACTGCATTGGGAACCAGAACAGGGGAGAGTTTCATGGGGAACACACCAGGCCAACTGGAAAATAAGACAAAAGACTCTGTGATGAGCTGTGATTTAAGAGAAGTTTAACAAAAATGAGTATTGTGTGATAGAAATGAAAAGGTTGCAGGTTTTTTTAAATAACATCCTACAATCTTGGCCTGAGACTGGCCTTGGCCAGTGGGGACTGGGGGTAGGACCCAGCCAGCCTGGTGCTGCTCCCCCTCCTCCCTGGCCCAGATCTGCCCCAAAGCAGCCTATTGCCACACCCTGCAGGTGTCAAGGAGAAAAGAATGCTAGGCGTTGCTTTGAGGTGGTTTGCTCCACGTTGTTATAATAATAGCCGACAGATATGGACGCTATGGGCTGAATTATGTCCCCCCCAAGATTTGTGAGTTGAAATGCTAACCCCAGTACCTCCGAATGTGACTGCATTTAAAGACAGGGCCTTCAGCGAGGTGATTAAGGTAAAATGAGGCTGTTAGGGTGGGCCCTGATGCAACAGGACCCGTGTCCCTACAACAGGGAATTTGGACACTGGGGGGTGCACACACACAGAGGGAAGGCCCCATGAGGACACAGTGGGAAGGTGCCGTCAACAAGCCAAGGAGGGAGGCCTCTGGAGAAACCCCCGCCCACACGTGGATGGTGGGCTTGGGGACTCTGGACCGTAAGAGGACAAACACCACTGGTTAAGGCCACACATACGGTGCTTTGTGCCGAGGCTCCTGTTACCTTCCGCCCTTTGTCACCTCCCTGGTCCCAAGTGTCACCTCCCTGGTCCCAAGTGTCTCCGAGGCAGGCTCACAGCCCGTGTCCACATGTGGTCTGTGAGGAAGGCACAGAATGGCAGGCAAGGGAGTCACGCGCCCTGGGAAGCCTGGGGGACAGGGGCTGTCCTGTGCGCCATGGCGCGGACACTGGCCCCACGAACTGCAGCAGCCCCCACATGTCACCGGACGCCCAACACCGGGGTCTTGAGTCTCAGCGTCAGAGAAATGAACACGGGCTCGAGAGAAGGAAAGCCGACATCGGGTATCAGAGAGAGAGCCTGGATACAGAGGAGCCGACAGGAAAGAGGACCATGGCGTCCCGGGAATGCAGCCTGCGGGGCTTGTAAAGTCACTTTTCCAAAGGTGGAGGGGCTGAGAGTGGGGGAGCATCTGTGGGTCCCACGGTCACTGTCTCGGGGGCATCACTTTTCAGTGGGCACAAGACCATCACAGGATGCCTTTCTCCATGGTGGAGTTCTACCAGGGCTCCTGGAAAATAGAACTAGTGCGCAAGCAGGCCTTCCATTGTTAACAGCAGGATCCCGAGACCTCTGGCTGATCCTCAGGCAAAGGGAACCTGTCTGCCTGCACATGGCACAAGGTGGAGCTCCTTACTTGGTCAGCTGCTGGAAAGTTCTGGAAGATAAGGCCCGCAGAGTCCGGCGTGCTAGGGAGCACAGGTCCAGGCCTCTGTTGCCACTCTGGAAACCTCACGGGATGGACAGACAAGTGCCAGGGGTTTTGTGGAAGCCACCACATGGCAGGTGCCTCACCTCCCACCCCCGGCCACAAGCCTGACCTCCAGCAAAGGCTTCTGGGAGGGGCACTCTGCCCCCTTGGGAGCTCGTCCTGGCAGCCAAGGGAGAGGTGGGCGGGCGTGGACAAGCCGCCGTCCACTCCCGGAAGCCAGTGGCCTTTCGTGCAGACAGAACAGGAGCGTCAGGGATGCCGGGAGGGTGGCAGGTCGGTGCTAGCCGGCCTCACAGATGGTGCTGGGCAGGTCCCTCCCGGGCTGCAGACCGGGGGTCATTCCCAATGAGGCTGCGGTGTTGTCGGCCAGCAGCCGGGGTTATTTTAAGCACGATCATTTTCTCATAAGCTCTGCTGATGGCCTTCCTATTATTGCTTTTCAGAGAAAAGATTCAGGATGGCAGCAAACGCTATGGAAGAGAGGATATTAGGCTTAGACTGACCATAACAAAATTATTATAAAAGCTGAGCTCTCTATAGTTTATACTGTATCATTAAGTGCGTATTTTCCCCACGTGCTGCTCAGCAGACCAGCAAAGCAAGTGTTTGTTGCAGATTTCAATCTCTGTGAGCAATAAATTCAGTGTTCCGCATAAAGAGATTGCACAAAACCTGTTCATTGCGATTCCCACGTCTCTGGGATGGCAGAGGGCGTCGGCGGAAGGTTCCTCCTTCTCAGGGAGGTTTGAGCAAGGAGAAGTCAGTCCTGCCAGTTTAAGTCAGCACAGGCGGACGCGTCGAGAGCAAGGCAGTGAAGTGGAATTGTAGGGCCCAGAGGCTGGGCTCCCGCCCTCTGCGTTCTCAATTGCAAGTCAGGACTCCCAGTGTTACCTGTAATGTGCCTCAGAGATCTTTTGCATTTCGAATGTAATATTTTAACCAGAAGGCTCCCGAAGCATCAGAGACCGCTTCGTCTGAAGAGGGAGAATCCTCCCGTGTGATGTCTCAAACCCCAATTCAGAGCCAGGAGGGGCCTTGTGCCTTCCTCCCGCCGGCCTATGTGGCCCCTTCTGCCAGTGGTCCCCAGTGGCCCCCAGTGGCCTCTGCAGGATGGACCGTGGCCGGGTCCCAGCCCCCGAGGCCCCCTGGTGCCGAGCATCTCCTGCACCTCTCAGCCTCCTTATTTACCAGGCCAGGCAAAGGTCTGAGCTTCCTGGGGCTGTGGCAACCAGATACCACAAGCCTGGTGGCTCACAGCAAGTGTATTCTTCTATAGTCCTAAAGCCAGAAGCCCTCCGCGCAAGCTGTTAGCAGTGCTACGTTCTTCTGGAGTCTTCAGGGAGACAACCGTGTCTTGGCTTTTCCAGCTTCTAGAGGCCTCCTGCACTCTTGGCTGCTGGGCCCATCCTGACCCGCTCCAATCTCTGCCTGTCATCAGACCCTGGTCCTCCTGCCCCCTCCTCTAAGGACCCTTGAGATTACACCGGATCCACGCAGATAACCCAGAATCATCCCCCATCCCAGGTCCTTAATTTAATCACATCTGCAAAGTTCCCTTTGCTGGGCAAGGTCACATATTAACAGCCTTGGGGATGGAGACATGGACATCTTTAGGGGCCATAATCGTGTCTAACACAAAACTGGTTTTCTCTGTAATTCTACCATATGGGATGGTTTACGAATGCTCTTGCATATTTGTCAAGTCACAACCTTTCATTTTAAATGTACTGGCTAGGAGCACAGAAGAGGGAATAGGGAAAGGGCAGACTAACTATGGGAAGTGTCCTCCCCCAAGGCCACCCCTGGCTTGCGTCACCTGGGAGCAGAGCGTCTGAGGCAGGACGGGCAGCGAGGCTGAACCCTCATATCGTCGCCCAGAGACCCCACTAATATTATGAGGATGTGCCCCCAAGAGCCGCCTCAGCTCTCTGAAAACTTAATTTCCTTTTATAGTCCTGGACCATCTGCCCATCTAGGGCTTGAGACCACCAGACCCATTTTCCTGACAATCACCTTTCAACACTCACTGCTCGAGGCTTCTCTGAAATTAAAACAGCACTCCTTGACCCAGTGCCTCTTCCAGGATCTCCCAGCTCTTTCTGCTGGCTGTTCATGGAGGGTGAGGGTCCCAGGATAAGCCCACTCACAGGAGAGTCCCCCACCTTAAGGGGTGGGAATCTCAAAGCAGAGTGAAAGAAGGTCCATTTGCGCAGAGATGTAGTAAGCCTCTTGGAAAAACCAAAGAGAGATCGTGGAGATTTGTGTTCTGATGGTGGGACATCCACGGTAGACCCTCAGGCAGACCCTGGGAAAGGATCCAGAACCCTCTTGCAACCTTGGTGGGGAGTAACACGGGGGGGGGGGGGGAAGTACATTATAAGGACTCAGCTGGTTGCTAGAGATAGGAAATGTAATGCAAAATCGCTTGAGCAAAAGAAAACATAAAGGCTCACACTCTGAAGAACTCAGGGGTCAACAGCTTCAGGCAGAGTTGGATCCCGACGCTCAGACAGTGTCATGAGGCATTCTTGCATTCCCTACCTCAGCTCTGCTTTCAGTGGTGTGTCCAGGGCCAACCTGTGCTTCACCACCCTGAGTGACAGCTCCTTAAATTCCATAGCCCTGGCTCAGTCGGTTGAGCATCTAACTCTGATTTCAGCTCACGGGTCATGGGATGGAGCCCTGCAGCAGGCTCCCTGATCAGCGGAGAATCTGCTTGAAGATGCTCTCCCTCTGCCCCTCCACCCAGTCCCTCCCCTCTCTAATAAATAAACAAAATCTTTTTAAAAAAATTCTGTCCCCCATCTGCCCCACTGGCCTCTCCCTCCCCCAGTGTTGCCTCCATGCTTAGGCAGGCTTTCCCCTCACGGTGACAGAAGTCTCCTTCCCTAGTAGTCCACGCAGAAATGTCAGGATATCCTCTCACTGGGCCCTGCTAAGTGGGCTGGGGGCTGGGAAAGCCTCCTCCCCACAAAGAAAAACCATGGACTGAATGCAGGGCAGCAGAAGCGACAAGTGTCCACCCCGCCAGGAACTCAGCACAAGGTGGAAAAGAGCCCAGGACTGAGCCCACGCTGACATTTGAACATCTGTGGGGTACAGCCAGACCTTTCACAGCGGACACCCGCCTCTTTCTGACACAAACTGCAGAGAACGATGTGTACCCAGTTCCTCTGGAGTAAAGGCTGTAAAAATACAAAAAGAACAAGACCAACTGTGGGACACCTGGCAAAGACTTGAAGCCCCGGCAGCAGAAACATCCTCCCCATTTGTGAACATCAGAAAAACTGGGGCTACGGCCAAAAAGACCAGCCAGGGGGACACAGCCCATCAGAGCCCAGACTGGCCCTGCTGGACACGGGAGTGGGACTGGCAAGAGGAGAGATCACTGCCAAGGGCAGAGCGCTGCCAGGACTGGGCTGGGCTGCTGGTTCCTGAGAAGGGAGGGGTGTTGGTGTCCTGGAGCTGCTGAAACCAATGACCACAAGTGGGGTGACTTCAAACAATGGGATGCATTCTCTCACGGTCCTGCAGGCCAGAAGTCAGGACGCAAGGTGTCAGCAGGGCTGTGCTCCCTCCAGGGTCTCTGGGGAGAATCCTTCTTTGCCTCACCCTGCTCCCGATGGCCCAAGGCGTCCCTTGGCTTTGCAGCCACATCATCCCTTCACATGGCCTCTCCTGGGGTCTCTGTGTTTCCTCTCCACTCCTGCCCCTCTGAGGACATCTGTCGTTGGACTTTGGCCACCCTAATGCAGGATGACCCCATCTCGAGATCCTTACCTTGATTTCATCTACAAAGGAAAGTCCCTATTTCTAAATAAGGTCACATTCACAAGTACTAGGTGTTAGGACCTGGCCATATCTCTTGGGGGATGCTCATCACCCCACTATTATGGTAAGCCTCGTCATCACCTTCAGAATCCTCTCTGTCTCTCTACGTGCTTGGGAAGAAGCTTCTGCTGCAGGCCCAGCACCCAAGGCTTGCCAGGAAAAGAAAAGCCCATCCCCCAACAGGTTCTTCCTAGTCCAGGCTCTGATAGGGAAATGTGGTCAAAAAACAGGGAAGGCCCCTGGGAAACCAGCTCGGGGTGCTGCCCTGCCTGGAGGCCAGCCTCGGCTGAAAAGTCTCTGAAATGTGCAACTCGATGAAAATCGTAAAGTGCTTCTAACTGTACCTAAGCCCTCAGCTCAGTCTCCCTCCAACTTCCCCAGAAAGAGCCAAGTCTTTATCACACCGGCATAGAAGTCAAGAGAATTCCATGGGTCTCAGAGGTTCTCGGATCCAGTGTGATCACAAACCCCCTGGTAGGCTGTCCACACCGGTATCTCGGAGCCCCCCATCCCGTCTGCCCCATGGCACTGGTGGTGATGACCCAGAGAGAGCGGGCCCATCCTGCAAGTCCTGTGTCATCAGAGAGACTGTTCTTGGTGAGATTAAAATGAAATTCAGAAATAGATTCTAAAAGCATTTCCTAGTATAGCACAGATGATCTGTAAACATGCTTTATCTGAGCAAGGAGTCCCTTCTCCCTCCATGAAGAAAAGGAATGCCAGCAAATGTGGGGTTCTCTGTGAAGCCTCAGATGTCTCTCCCGATGATCCCCAGCAGGGAGAGCAGGCAGCAGGGCCCTGTGGGGGGCACAGGCCCCAGACACGGGACAGGTGTGCTGGTAAGTGTCCATGCCAGTCATGTCGCGATGATGCCGAACAAGGGCTTACAGGTGGGCTTTAAACCAACCCAGAAAAATCAAGTAATGTGATGTCGGTGCTTCCCAATGTTATGGAGCAGACGCAGAGCTGTCCCAAGTGCGAGTCTTCTGGCTGGGAAATGCTCTTCATCTTTGCTTCACCAGGTCAGCCTCTACCCTGGAGCATTCCTTTCAGCCTAAGAAAGCCTGAGTGCATTTCTCGGGTGAGCATCCTCACACATGAAGTGCCTTCCTAGATCAGTACCTCCCCAGTATTAAGGTGCATAGAAATCAGCTGGGGTGAGGGTCTGGTTAAAATGCAGATCCGTAGCTCCGGGGCGGGACCAGCAGGTTCCCAGGTGATCCTGATGCTTCTGGGCCACGGATCACACTTTGAGTAGACAGTGTCCTCCTCAATGCCTCCCTTCCCCCCCAAAACAACAGTTCAAGGCTCAGGTGCATTCCTGCAAGAACAGCTCACCTAGGACTTTTTGAACTGTCAGCTTTCCGCCAACCAGGAGCCCTCCTGAAACCATGGCTGTTCTCTGCCTGGCGGACACCAACATTCTCTCTGCAGCCAATCTGTCCTCCGTCTCCAGCAGTCTGATAGGCTGAGCAGAACTGAGACTCCCTGTCCACAGAGAGTGTCATAAAGCAGCCAAAGAAAAGATAAGAAGGCAAGGCAGCCGTGGTTGAGCCCCCAAGATTCTGACCGTGGCTACAGAGGAGACGACCCGGTGCACTGGGACAGCACCAGGTCGATAACATCATCAAGCTGCCGGCTTCTCCCCGGGTCAACCATGAAGCTGCTGGTTTATGTCCACCTCTGAGAACCGGCCTAAGTACTGCAGAGTCTCCAGGGTCGAGTCAAACACCACCTGACATAAGACCTCCTAACACTTTCCTCTACGGCTCACTGCCACCCGGGTTCTCTAACTGGCCAGGAGTTAATTTCATGATAAAGCCACAATCCTAACTTGGGGCAAGATGATTAGATGAGCAGAGGTAGAGATGGTAAAAATGTAAACCCAACCCAGTGAGAATTTAACTATTTCCAAGGATATACCACCTTAGATCAGTCAACAAAGTTAGGGATTTGGTTCTTGAGTTGGAAAAAAGCCTTCCTTCTGGGTGTTCTGCCCAGCAACTCTCTGGTCTCGGCTGCAGCTCCCAGCATAACTATGGGTTTCTCCTACTGTCAGAGCAAAGAGAAGTTGGGGCGGGGGTAGTCCTGCAGACCAGGTCCCTTCCTGCTGGACAGGGAGCAAATGGATAAAACCACAACTTAAGACATGTCAACTTACCATAAGCTTTGGAAGTGTTTATATCCTTCAACCCAGAAATTTTTTGGAAATAATTCAAATAAAGAAAACACTCTAGATTTTGGATTAAACATGGTAGCTTGAAGAACCTCATGTATAGTTGCTACCTACAAGAGCCCCCGTTGGAATAAAAGCAAAAGGATAAAATAACATAAGTTCAGGAGGACAGAATCAAAGTATATACGTCAACAGCAACAACGTCTTGGAAAATAAAAAGCGGGTGGACCATTTCACTTCTGGTGATGGACAAATAGCTCCTGTTGGGCCAACCCTCCTACAGATAACAACTAAAATCTTCAGGCTGTTTTTTTTTTTAAAGCTGAGGGCACTGGAGAGTGATCAACAGAAGACAGACGCTGGAGGGCAGCAGACGTTCGGAAGAAGGGAAAAGCATGGGGCAATTTTCCCACTGTCATGACTTTGAGTCTAAGAACAGACCCACATCTGAGACATCCAGAGCAGCTAAACTTTAAGAGCAAACCAGCAGTCTCTCTTGCTTCTAGCATCAGAGGAGAGAGCTCGGGAAACTATACCACTGGGGAGGCAACGGGGGCAACTGGAGACGGGAGAGCAGAACAAGAGATGTGACTCTGCACATGAACTCAACCCAGGTTCCTGGCTGGCCACTCAACAACACCTATGCAGGGCAGGCTCCTCACAGCCTGAAGGGCAAAAGAACTTCATTAGACATGAGCTCTTCACTGCAAGAGAAGGGATCTCAAGTTTGAACTCAAAGCCACATATACTGCCTGCTTAGAAAAGAAAATCAGTAGTCTCTGGAGGCACAGAACAGAATCCAGAGTCTCTACGACATATCACTCGTAAGGTATTGAATACATGAAGAAACCACAGTCGACCCAGGAACAATGCAGGGGCCAGGGGCACCGACCTCCAGTGCAGTCAAAATTCCATGTATGGACTGACTCCCCAAAAATGTAACGACAAAAACCCTACCGTTCACCCGAAGTCCTACCGATAACATAAATAGTCGATTAACGCATATTTTGTATAAGTATCACATACTGTATTCTTAGAGTAAAGTAAGCTAGAGGAAAGAAAATGTTATTAAGGAAATCGTAAAGAAGAGAAAACCCATTTGCAGCACTGTACTGTATTTACCTAAAAAAATCCTCATATAGGTGGATCATGCAATTCAAACCCGTGTTGTTTGAGGGTCACCCATGCATGGTATTTGAAAAACAGCAAAACTAAACAATCACATGTGTGCATACACCCAATAGAACTTCAAACTCTATAAAGCAAAAATTCAATTAAACAATAGACAAGAGCGCCTGGGTGGCTCAGTCAGTTAAGCGTCTGCCTTCGGCTCAGGTCATGATCTCGGGGTCATGGGATCGGGCCCCGCATGGGGCTCCCTGCTCGGCAGGGAGTCTGCTTGTCCCTCTGCCCCTCCCCCTGTTCATGCTCTCTCTCTTTTTCTCAAATAAATATTTTTTTAAAATAAATAAAAATAAAAGGATAGACTATTCTACAAGCATCCCTCATAAATTAACAAAATAAACAGATTAAAAATGAGTGAAGCTACAGTTTTGCTCTTTGCTCTGCCCAAAAGCTGCATAATAGACATTCCTGGCAAGTCCACAGAGCATGTTCACCAAGATATGCTGTATACAGGCCAATAAAATAAGACTTATTAAATATAAAAGGAATAAAACCATGCAAAGTATATTCTCTGACCAAAGTGGAATTAAATTAGAAATTAACAATACGATATATCAAAATACTGCTAATGTGTGAAAATTAAACAACCTACTTGTAAATAATCCATGTTTCATAAAAGAAAACGCAAGGGAAATTTAGAAAATATTCTAATTGAATGATAATAAAAATACTACTACTATCATTTTAGATAATAAATAATACTACTACTGAAGGGATTTGCTTCAGATGAAATTTACAACTTTAAATATTTATATTAGAAAAAAGGCAGTTCAAAAATAATGAACTAGTGTATGACTCAAAAACCCAGTAAAAAAGGAGCAAAGTAATCCTAAATTAAACAAAGGAAGGAAATGATGAAGATAAGACATTAAATCAATGAAATGGGGAAAAAAAAAGAGCAACAAAATTTATAAATCCCTAGCTGTATTGGTAAAGAAAAGGAAGATAATTATCAATATCAGAAATGAAGGAGGGATTATCGCCAAAGGACCCACAGATTTTAAAAGGAAAATAAGGGAGTATTTGAATAACTATGCACCTACAAATAGAACAACTTATATGAAATGGACAGATTTCCTGAAAAATACACAGCTTACCAAATCTGACACAAAATGAAACAGAAACTCTCAACAGCCCTGTATCTGTTAAAGAAGAAAATAACACCCCTCTTCTACAAACTCTTCCAGAAGGTAAGGGAGGGGGCGCCTGGGTGGCTCAGGTGGTTAAGCATCTGCCTTCGGCTCAGGTCATGGTCCCAGGGTCCTGGGATTGAGTCCCGCATCGGGCTCCCTGCTCCGCGGGAAGCCTGCTTCTCCCTCTCCCACTCCCCCTGCTTGTGTTCCCTCTCCCGCTGTGTCTCTCTCTGTCAAATAAATGAATAAAATCTTAAAAAAAAAAAAAAAAGAAGGGAGGAGGGAACCTTTGCAGATCCACTGAATCCAGCATAATTCTAACACAATAAACTGAAAATCACAGGAAAATATGCCTCGTGGACATAGACACAAATGTCCTTAACCAACTTGAGCAAATATAATCCGGTCACATAGAAAGAGAATATTATCATGGGAGCATGTGAGAATTATCCCAGGAATACAAGGCGAGCTTAACATTCAAAAAGCACTAAATATAAATTGTGCTATTAACAGAATAAAAGACAATTATATGATTGTTTCGACAGTCATCAAAAAAGCACTTGGCAATTTGACAAAATTCAACAGCCACTCATGATTTTTAAAATCTTGGCAAACCAGGACTAGAAAGGAACACTTTCAATCTACCAAAGATACCCACACACAAACCTAAGCTAAAGTTACACTGAAAGTTGAAAAAGATTGCACGCTCCCCTTTACTATTAAGACTGATGTGATGATGTCTACTCTCCTTATTTATATTCCATATTACACTGGAAGTCCTCACCATTAAAATACGGCAAGAAAAAGCAACAAACAGAACAGAGATTAGAAAAGGAGCAGTAATATTATCCATGTGCAGATAACACCACTGTTCACATAGAAAATCCTAAGGAATTTATGAAACAACTATTAGAACTAATAAGGTCACAGAACACAGTTTAAAATACAACAATAGATTGTAATTTTACATCCTAGCAACAAACAATTGGAAAATGAAAGTTTTAGAATTCCTCTTGCAGTAGAATCAAAAAATAAAATACTTAGTAAAAATTCAATAAACACACGCAATACCTGTTCACTAGAAGCCATAAAATATTACTGAGAGACATTAAATTAGACCTAAATAAATGAAGAGACATCCCACGCTCCTGGCTTTGAAGACTCAATATTGTTAGGATGTCAATTCCCTCAAAATTTCTCTATAAATTTAACACAATCCCAATCAAAAGCACAGCTGGCTTTTATGTAGAAATTCACAAGCTGGTTCCAAAATTTGTATGGAAATGCAAACTACCTAAAACTGCCAAAACAATTTTAGAAAAGAAGAATAATGTGGAGGACTACAGTCCCTGACTTGAAGACTCACTACAAAGCTACGGTAATCAAGGCAGTGTGACATCGGCATAAAGCCCCAACAAATATATCAGTGCAACAGAACAGGCAGCAAAAACAGCAAAACAGATTCAACAAAGGCGCAGAAGCAACGTAACATAAGAAGGAGTCTTTACAAGAAACTGTGTTGGAACAACTGGATGTCCATAGGAAAACAGAGCCCTTGGCCCTTCTCACGAGATGCATTCATATTAGGTGCCAGATTCACTCAGGGGAAGGACGAGTCACTAGAACTAAATATTATGTCCAGAAACCGCAACTATGTTTGTCGGCACTAATGTCTTTAAAAGGAACTGATGCCCAGCAACCACACCAATGGGATTGCGGCTCTGTGCCGTCAGCAGCAGGAGCACGAGAAGGTGCTTGCACGGGACTTGCTGAGCAGCGGGCTGTTTCTGTTGCCATGCCCCTGTGCGGAGCTGCGGACAGTGGGATGCACCTCTGGTCCCTCCCCTATAGAGGGGAGTCCTCTCCAAGGCCCAGTGAGCCCTTGCCCTGGCCCCTGGCCCACGGATCTCCACGGGGGACATCCGGGGAGGGAAAGGGCCACAGCGGCACAAGGGAGTGAGGACCATGCAGAGGGAAGCATCTTCTACACCCAAAACCGCGGCCACGGGGACACCAGTCGCTACAGCAGGACGGCATCGCGTTCATCACTGACAGGAAAACAACATTCTCATTCTGCAGGTCCATTTACACGAGCCAACAAAACCCCAAATCCCCTTTTCTGCCCCGGGGTTTTTTTTTTTTTTTTTTTTGGCAGTTACAGCTGTAAGCCACTATGCTATAAATGACTCTGTTCAGAAGTCTCAGAAATGAAAATGTACTTTGAGGAAAAAGAAGAGGTACCTAGAAAGATGGACTTAAAATACCCAAATGCAGGTGATACGGTGGGGGTGATGAGCAGACTGACTGTCCCCCATTCCCATTCCCACCTCACATACTTCCAAGGGACTCCAACCCCAGGCCTGGAACTCCTCCTCGGAGCCCACTTTTTTGGTCGTGGTGCTCGGTGTAGGGCTCAGTCAGCCCAGGTCACAGGACAGGTCGATCACGGCCAAGGAGACTCAGTTCCTTGGTCTCTCCAGGGAAATGAGAACAAGAAGGTGAAGTAGCCCTTTCTGCCCCAAGGAGGGAAGGCCACGCCAGAAGCAGAGCTGAGAGTGTGAGCGGGAACTCTGATCCTGGGACTGCCACAGCAGCCTGGCCCCCAGGACTGTCCGGACATGGGAGCCCATACATCTTTTTACTGCTGGGGCTGGCTGGAATTGGGTCATCCGCCCCCCAACACAGACAATGTTCAAACTGTGGCAGGGAAGCCTGCCCACGGTTATGCAGAGTGACCGCCCAACCGTGGCCCCCTCCTGATTCTGAGCTCCCATACTTGCCCTCTGCAATGGTGGTTTCCCCACAGAAACTTCAAGTCCAAAACCAAACTTGGGTTTCCAGCATCTCCAGGTCCTGTCACCCTCCGTGATGCGCAGCAGATCCATGCATCCACCCTCTTCCCACGTTCCAGAATTAGCTGACGTCATGCCTTGGTTTCACCATGGTCACTGGGAAAGGGCCCAATTCTGTCTGAGTCCGTGGGTTGTAGAACCTAGAGCTTTCTGATGTCCTGCTGAGCACGTGCTATTGGAGGCCCAGAGGCCTCCATGTCTCTGCCCTGTGGAGGATATCACAGCAGAGGCCGGTTTCCTGTTCCAGTTTGACAGCCCAGGCCAGGCACCCAGGAGCCACCACGCTCTGCACCACAGCGGCTGAGCTCAGAGCCCGGCACCCGACCGAGTGCCCAGAAGCCTTCCCATGCTGCAGACCCATCAGGTTGAAAGCCAGGGGTGCAAAGCACAGGACCCAAAACATTTCCATCGAGCATTCTAAAAGCCTCACAGGGACACGGCCACACAAGAAGCTCTGCCAAGCACCCTGCTCGCCAAAGCACCTGGGTCTCCCTTCAGGGGCAGGCTGAAGGGCCAGAGGAAATGACCTCACTGCCCCTCCTTCCCGTCGCTAATCAGTGGTCACTGAAGGGATGTCCTGGGGAGATGGCCCTGCCAGAGCCTTGCTTCAGGCAGCTGTCTGTCCCCCGCGGACAGACGGTGGGGTCGCTGGTGGCCTCGGCCTGTCGCTAGCACAGTGAGAAGTGCTGTCAGGCAGGCATCACCAGGCCTCAGGCCTGAACCCTGGTGGAGCACTGGCCTCAGAGGCCTAGCCTTCGAAGAGCCTGCCAAGCTCCCTCTGTTTTTCATTCCCTTCACATCCAGCCAGCACTCCCTGTTGGCAGTGCCGCAGGAAATCTGGGAACAGACTGGGAAGGCGGCCAGCCTTTGTCTCAGACCTGGGCCTCTGAGCCCACCCCGGTGTCCCAGGGAACAGAGCACCGAGGGGTGCCCAGCCTCGCTGGCAGAGCAGAGCACACATCCCCTGGCCGCTCCCTGGCCCTGGGCCCCCCACGTACGGCTAAGTGAGCTAGGCAGTGTGTCCTGTCCCACAGGATATTTATTTGCTTTTAAAAGGTTTTAATCCAGGCTGCTTATGTTCCCAGCAATTCATGTGTTAATTTACCAAGCTCTCCCAGGGCAAACTGCATTCCTCTTTAATGAGGTTAAACTCGGAGATTCTCTGAATTTAAATTAGATCCTCTTTCAGGGCAATCAATTCATCCCCGCGTCCAGAGCCCCCCACCCAGGCACCCTCCCCTCTCCCCAGGATGTCTCTGCGGCAGGGAGTGCAAGTAGCCCCCTCTCCACTGGGCAGCTGGGGGGATGTTTTTAAACCCCGCATTCAATCACATCTCCCCACTTCTAAAGCCCTTATCTGGCTGGTTGTTTTCCACAAGGCTCTTCGCTTCCAGAAAGGATTTCCCCTGCCACCGGTTCCCCTCCCAGCCCCCAGGCCTTCCTCCCTGTGGCCACCTTTGCCAGAATCCCCCCTTTTCCTCTGGGAATCCGGCTCATCCTCCAGAGATCAGCCCCAGCAGGATGTCTTCCAAGGGCCTCCAGGCCTGGGCACGAGGCCAGGCCCCACGAGGAGGAAGCTGGACCACCCTCTCTGGCTCTCACCACACTTGGGATGGAGAGATTAATTCTGTGCCTGTGGGATTCTAGCTCCTCCCTCCAGGAGGCATCGTGTCTGGGACCTTACCACCCATCCTGCTCTCCACTGCCAAGGCCCGCCCAGTGGATATTGTTCAGTGAAGGAGTGAAAGAATCCGAAGTGGAACAGCGAAGTCAAGGCCTTGACTGAACAAATGATTTCATAAAATCACCTGAAATCCCAAGCTCTTCCAACAGATGTGTTAATGCACCAGCACCAATCGCAGCACATACAGAACAGAAATTAGGATCCTCGTCTGCATCGTGTTTTATTCACTTAAGGGCACGTCCTAAATAATAGCTAACCCTCATGAGTTCTTCCCTGCTCTGAGCGCTCTGCCTTCATGAACTCATTTAACCCCACGCCACCCTCTGAGCCACGCCCTGTGACCCTCCCACTTCACGGAGGAGGAAGGCGAGCCCGGAGCACCTGGTAATTCACCCAAGGCCACGGGCAGCAAGTGATAGCACGCAGTGTGAGAGCAGGTGCTCAGGCCCCACAGCCACGACTCTTGGCCACCGCCCTCCCCTGCCTCTCGGGGCCAGAGAGGGTCCTTCAAGAACCAGCTCCATCCTCCGAAGGGCTGTGGATCTGTTCTCTGTTAGTGTGTGCGCTAACTTACAACACCCCTGTCCTGCTGAGGGGCATCCAGATTACAGCAAATGAGTAACTTTGTGCATACGTCTATATGCTTTTTTAAATATAAATATTCCCCTAGGATGAATTCCTAGAAGCAGGATTATTTGCATTAAAAAACCCCCCTTAAACGCAATGAAAAATGAGAGCTTCCCAGAGCTACATGCAGGTTTTTCTACAGGGAAGTCCCTGAGAGGAGAGTCACTGCTCCAGCCTGACTCAGGGAGGCAGAGCCAACCACGGCATGTGCCACACATCCATCTAGCGGTCTGGCAGGACCTGGGAGATCGGACACAGCCTTACAACCTACATCTCTGTCCAGAGCTCTCCACCTCGGAGGATGCCTCACAATGGAAGGTGTAGGGCACGGTGACCGGAAATGGGGTGCAACCCAATGCTTAGACACTGGCTGGACGTGTGCAAGGACTGGCCCAACCGTGTCAGGGGTTTGCCTTTCCAGCAGCGGTGAGTTACTGTAGAAGAAAGCAGTCTCTATTTGGATCACGAAATTAGTGCCGATGAGCAAACACGCCCCAAAAGGAGAAGGTTGATCCCCAGCCCCTCTTCAAGCATGAGCAAACATATTTCATGGTTATCCCATCCTTATAATTTAAGGTAAATATTAGCCTAATATCTGCGAAAAGAGCTTTAGCTCCATATCCAAATCCATGTTTCCAGTTCTCATCCAGATGCTCTCTAGCTGTTTTTGTTTCTCTGTTCCAAGCTTCACAAGGTGAGCTGGCATCTGTCAGGGAGAGTAGAGCGTGCTCATTATCAGCCATGTATTCATGTGGCTGTTACTTTCAAGTTTGGAGGTCTACTTCAAAAAGGAAATGGGCCCATTAAAGGACAGGAGATTAAACATCTCTTGATGAAATGGAGGCAAGAGCTTGAGCAGAGGTCACAGTGGCCCCGGAAACCCAGATTATGGGGAGTCCCTGGAAAAGCAGGAAGAGCAGCTACAGATGAAGGAAGCTCCTGGGTGGCCTGCACCATTCACGGGGCATACAATCCCATCACAAAACACAAAGGAGGTCTGCGAGGTTGAATGGTGGCCCCAAAAAGATGTGCCCATGTCCTAACCCCAGAACCCGTGAATGTGACCTTATTCAGAAAAAGGACCTTTGCTGATGGAAAGGATTAAAGATCTCAAGGTGAGATCATCCTGGATTTAGGGTGGGCCTTAGGTCTACGACGAGTGTCCTTATAAGAGACAGAGGAAGAGAGGGCACAGACACACGGAGGAAGACCAGTGAAGACAGAGACAGAGGCTGGGGTGATGCGCCTACAAGCCAAGAAATGCCGAGGATTGCCTGGAACCACCAGAAGCAGAAGAGGCAAGGAAGGGTTCCCCATTGGAGCCTCTGGAGCAAGCACAGCCATGCCGACACCTTGATTTTGGACTTCTGACCTCCAGAATTGTAAGAGAAAACATTTCTGTGGCTTCAGCCCCCCGGATATGTGGTCACTTGTTACAGCAGCCCTGGAAAACCAATACAGGAGGTAGAGCTCTAACATTCCATTTCTGGGAAAATGCTGCGAAAAAATGCCTTTAAATGATTACTCCAATAATGATTCCCTTTGGGACTCTGGAAAACCCAATATATATGGATTTTGTTATTGACTAAAAGATGGGAGTTGCACGGCTCAGTGATTGACCTCTTTCTTCAGAAGCTGACAGTTACAAACAAGGAGCTATTAAATTGAAAACCCCAGGATTTAAAGAAAAAAGCCATGTTTGGCAAAATCCTTTTCCTATCACCTAAAGACCTTGAAGGCTCAAAGGGCAGAGAGTTTTGATTTGGGAAAACAGCTGGGCCCAGGGACCCTGTGGCAGTTGGACTCTGTCTTTGAGATGTCTCTAAGCCAGCTCCTAGCATGGAGATCATTTGAAAATGTGAAGCCTCCTTCCTGAAGAGCAAGGGGGCATGGGGAATGAGTTCTTCTATACCAGGGGATATATTTTGTTTCAGAGAAAGAAGACATGGTAATGGCACATGAAAGCCATGAGTGGACCAATAGGCATAGCAAGTAAGGATGGAGGACACATAGCAGCGTCATGACCAATCCCATGATCATGAAGCCAGGGGCAGTGTGGTCCATCTGGGTGCCAGGGGTTCCTAGGGTACCAGACACCACACTGAGAAAAGCATTCCTGCGAGTCCTAACTTTTATCTCCGCTGGTCAGTGCATCTACAAAGAGCAAGGACTTCTTTGAACCCTTCAAGGGAATGGAAAACAGAATGTAAAGCAGTTTGAACATGAGCGCCCAAAGGCTCAAGTTCACCAACATCTCTTTAGAAGTCATGTTTTGTTGAATTTGAATGATCTAAAAACAACACTATCTCCCCCTCCATGAAAACAGGCATCTTTCAGATGATAGTCCAAATTATCCATAAAATGAAGGAATCACAAAGAAATATACTTGAGCCCAAACCACTCTTAAGCTTGGTTTCCAAGTAAGAATCCAAAGTGAAAATAATGAAACTCGATATGATTCTTGGGTAATGGCACATGGTCACACTCTCTGTGTTTGGGACAGAGAACAATTCTGGGAGTTTTGGTGGAAGGACCGCCAACATCATGAAAAGCCAGGCAAGAATGTGCAAGTGTCCCTCCGCGGCATGTTCACAGGTGGGCTTCCTTTCATTCGGCCACAGTCAGTTCTCATCAAAGTGATTCCTGCTCCCACAGGACTCGGGTAATCATGCTGCATTGACAGCACCCACTCTCCATATTATACATTTTCAAAAAAACATAGATTCTGCTACATTTGCATTTTAAGGTTCCACACACTCTTGCAGATCCAGGTGTGGAGAATGTGGTCCCTGGAATTTTGATTTTATGAGTTCGGTGCTTTTCTCCAGGGGTTCTGCACAATGGTGCAGCTTTTTCTGTCCACACAAGGATGGGTGGATTTTTTTTGTCAAACACAAGAGACAAGCTCTTGTGAAGAAAAATCATATTTCTTATGAAAGCTCAATGTGATTCCCAAAAGTCTCCTTTGGAAGAAAAAGGTCACATGTGACATGTAATTCTAGATCGTGTGACTGGTTATTTCACCAAATAGGTCAAATTTGCCCATCCAAGAAAGGACCTGTTTTTATTCCATTCTTGGAAAAACCTCTTTGCCGGCTGCTTTCAAGATGGTGTAACAAATTGTTTTAAAGTGATAGAAAACTCTTGAAATCTGGAGGGGGAATCGGAAGTTGGAGAACAGGTATTCGTCATTCGTGGCAGGAGGCAATGAGATGGGAGGCCGAAAAAACGGAAGGAACGGTGGTCTGGTGGGTCGCGGGGAAAGAGCAGTGACATCACCGCTTTGGAAGGGTGGAGGGGAGTCCTGACACTGAATGTCCTCATGGATAAGGAGATCCACATGTGTCCCCTCCTGCAGACCCCTGGGAGGACACTCCACCACGATGGAAGGACTGTCATAGTAAACGGACAAATGCAGCTCCCACGGCCTGGGAGCGCCTGGTGACCAGGGCCCAGACTCCTCGGGAGGGAGGTCTGGCGTGCACCGTGCAAGCCCTGAAGCAAGCATACATGCCCGCTCAGGACCAGAACCTTCTAGAATGGGCACCAAAGAGAGACAATGAGCTCGTCGTGGCCCTGAGACCAAGTGCAATGCTGGACACTGTCACTGATCCCACCCACCTCCCTCTTCCAAGAAAAAAGGCCGTCTGAAATTCCGCAGTAGCTGCTCCCCCATACACATGGAGAAGTGCACCCAAGACACACAAGGGGGGAAACTACAGCAGTCGTGGTGATGTGCCGATTCTCCTTCCAGAAGGACTTGCCCAGCTGTGCAGACTGAGGTCAGCACCCAGGCTCCAGATGCCAGCTCCCCTGAGCCTGCCTCAGCTGCAGAGAGCCACCTGCCTGAGGCCCTGCCCATCCAGTTTCACGCCAGAGCAAGCTCGCTCTGACTCCTGGGAACCAAATGTATACATCTCTCCCCAAATCTGTGGTCAGGGACAGGCACACTGGTAGCCAGAAATCAGCCCCGACGGTATTTACACCATGGGACTTGGCAAATACCACAATCATGGCTGGCTTTTTTTCCCCAAAAGCAGTTAAACGTTCCCCAGAACAGCCTTCCTGGAGAAGCCACCATCAGGGCCTGGGTCATGTCAGCCAGAAGCAGGACACCTCTGATGGGTGATACTGCTTCAGTGCTCCCTGCCAGGAAGGCTCAGGTGCAGCCCCACCCCACCCTCTGCCCAAACCTGCTTCCCCTTCCAGCACGTTAAACTGTCTTAGCACCTGCATCAGGAGCGCAGGACCCTGCACATGGTACCTCATGGAATGTGCACCGTACTCAAAGTGCATCCTCACTGACAGGGTCCAGAGGGTTCATTCTCATCACTGGAAGGATTCGATGTGCAGCTTCTTTTTCAGCCAATCAGCAGACACATATTAAGCAATTTCTATGTGACAGACACTGGGCTGGACACTGTGCATGCCAGACTGGGTCCCACCCACTTGCAACAGGTAACCTTGGGGACTCAAGCGGAGGGGCAGGAGGTGCTCTGGCAAACTGTGCAGTTGGCTCCTACTAAATTTGCTTTAAATTAACAGAGCAACCACTTTCCTAATTACATAAAAGTATAAAATGTGTAACGGCGTAAAATATGTTCAGAACATCCAATCTATTAGAAAATGAGATGTAATGTATGCAGCATTAGGAAAATAGACACATTCTGCTTTCGCTTAAAATGGAGGTAATGTTAAATGAAAGTCCGAATTTGTGTATTCATTAACAAACAAAGAATATCAAGCAACTGGCTTTATTTTTTTAAGATTTTATTTATTTATTTGACAGAGACAGAGAGAGAAAGAGAGAGAGAGCACAAGCAGGGGGAGAGGCAGGTAGAGGGAAAGGGAGAAGCAGGCTCCCTACTGAGCATGGAACCCGACGTGCGGCAGATGCTTAACCAACTGAGCCACCCAGGCACCCCATCAAGCAACTGGCTTTAAAAGCAGCACACGTTTCAGCATTTCCTAAGGGCTCACCTGGCCAACCCTGACACACCTACGGAGCCGGCACCATTCTCCCCACCACCTTCCAGGCCAGAAGACCAAGGCTCAGAGGTTGAGGAACCAGCCCAGCATGAGTCAGACAGAGGAAGACGATACTGTACAATATCACTTATATGTAGAACCCTAAAAAGCTGAAATCATAGAAACAGCAAGAAGAATGGTGCTTATCAGGGGCTGGTGGTGGGGAACACTGGCACAAACTTCCAGCTATAAGATGCATAAGCACTGGGGATCTCATGTACAGCATGGCGATTATAGTATAAAATATTGTATTATCTACTTGGAAATTGCTAAGAGAGATGTGTTCTCACAATGAAAGAAAATGGTACCTATGTGATGTGACACGGGCATTAGCTAAAGCTAAGTGGCAATCGTCCTGCGATATGTATGTGTCAATCAATACACTGCCCACCTTAAATTTACACAGTGTTACGTGTCAATTATATCCCAATAAAGCTGGGACATGAACAGGTGTCGGTGTTCAATATCAATTGGCAGCCACTCAGCCTTCGAGACTTAAATGATCAGAATAACTGCATTAAAAGTAGCCAACACTTGTCATTTTTAAACATAAACCATCTTGACATCAGGATTCCTATTTTTCCAGGGATGACCCCAAGAGTCAAGCACCCCGATATCTGAGACCCTGAGCACAATTGCATTTCCTGTCACTCTTTGTAAAGACGTGGCAAGACCATGGATTTGGGGGATTGGGGGAAAGCATTTGTATTTCCAAGTATTTCTCTTGGAAACCATCAAGCCCGTATGTCACAGAAATAAAAGTGATTTAAGGCTGTCAATTAGTACCTTCAGGCTTTCTCTCGAGGAAGCCCCTGAGGGTCAGGGGAGAGATGTCAAGAGAAGGGAGATGCTTCTGCTCAGCAATACATCAGGGTCCCGAGCAAACTGAATCCATAGGCAATTCCAAAATATGGGGTGTTCTTGCAACAGCAGCTATACCAGCAACAAGACCATTAAACTAAAATCAGTTTTCAGAAATACGATTTTGAAAACACTTAGTGGCTGGGAAATTAAAATCCGAACTGTGGCTCTCTCATAAGTTTCATGCATATTCATCCTACTTTTTCTCTGAGTTTGGAAACAATAGAATTCCCCCTGCCCCCAGAAAGGCCTCTTTATTTTGGATATTTCGTCTGAGTAATTTAATGCTAAACTGAAGTTCAAAAACCTTCATTATTCACAAGGTTTTTGTTCTGCTCATTTAAACTCTGAGCAGCTTCCAACTTCGTAACACCTCGCCTTCCGTTTTTAACTGGCAGCTGCTTGCCCAAGAACAAGAAAGTAAAGTCCTGTAACTCTTCAAGCCTGACTTTATGCATTCCCATTTTACATGTCAACATTAAAAATGATCACTTTTAAAAACTAATAGTTAAAGCCAATTACAAATTTGCTATTAAAATCACACTAATTCCACTTTGAAGCGTGAAGAACAAAATTAGATTTCATTTTAAAGACAGAGTACACTCACATCCTCTTAGAACTGCACAAACTCATTTACACCGCTCTGTACACAAATCTCCGTTCACTTCCGCTTGGGTTGGATTGCATGAACATTTCAGGTGGAAGGCTTCCCGAGTTCAGAGTCTGATGTGCCCTCTGCCCTCATAAGGAGACAGGACAGAGAGCTGTGACATGGGACACAAAATGGCCCCAATGGTGACCACAAATAAAATAATAATTGCTACTCTTATCACAACAATTACCTCGGGAGAGAACAGTAGCTAATATTGACTTAACCACACTCCTAGAATCTGGCTGTGCATTCTGAATACATGATTTCACACAATCCTTACGATACCTCTATTATACGCATTTAGTACCCTGTTAAATGACAAAATGGAGACTCGGGAGGATAGGTAACTTGCCTGCAGTCACACAGCAAGCAACTGAAAGCCACGTCCAAAGTGGCAGGTTGATTGATTGATGGCTCTCATTAAGGGTCTCCCTGGATCCTCACCTTTGCCCCATAACTTTGTAGTCTCCTCCATTCCGATTCTGGGCCACGTGACTTGTTCGGACCGCGGGGATAGTAACAAACTTGACATCAGGAAGAAAGGTCACAAAGGGCTCATGTGACCCTCCTCCCTCTCTTGCTTCCCTACAATCACCATGAGCTCAAGGCCACATCAGCCTGAGGATGTGTGGGCTGGTGAACTGGAGGGGCGTGAGCTAGAATCACAGGGGGGCTGGCAGTCCTGGCCAAGGCTGTTTTAGTCCCACCAACCCTCCAGCTGATCACAGACACATGAGCATCCCAACCAAGACCAGCCAAACCTGGCCCAGGGGAAGCAAAATGACCCCATTGACCTGCAGACGCATGAGAAATAAATAGTTTTGTTCAGCTACCACGTTTGGGATGGTTGGTTAGAGAGCAATAGAGCTCCTGCCTGCCACTCTAAACTGCCCCCCCAGGGAGCTCTTTTTATGACCTGTGGTCAGCTGAATAATGGTCCCCAAAGATGTCCAGGTCTTATTCTACAGAACCTGTGAATGTTTCTTCATATGGCAAAAGGGGCTCACTGACATGATTAAGTTAGAGACCTTGAGATGGGGTGATCATCAGGATCATCCAGGTGGGTCATAAATACAATCACCAGGGTCCTTATAAGCGGGAAACTGAGGAGATTTGACACAGAAGAGGGCCAGGTGTCACATGAAGCAAAACACTATGCCGCTGGTTTGGAAGAGGAAGGAAGAGACATGCACCAAGGTCTGTAAGGAGTGCAGTTCTAGAAGCTGGAAAGCATTCTCCCCTAGGGGCTCTGGGGACCGTGAGGCCCTTCCAACACCTTGTTTCAGTCCAGTAAAGCTGATTTCAGACTTCCGACCTCCAGAACTACAAGACAATAAACGTGCTGCTTTGAGCCACCAAGCCCGTGGTCTTTTGTTACAGCAACCATAGGAAACTCATACATACATCAACTTTAGGGACACAGAAATACTAACCCTGCTTTTACTGGTGTTGGACTGCATTTCGTGAAACCAGATTTTAAACAGAAGTTTACACACTGCTTTCCAATCTGCGAGGGACTGACCCCCAAGGCCTGGACGCTAAGATGAGCACGGGGGGCAAACAGACGTTGTGCAGCTTGAGCCTGTGGACACAGCCAGCCCAGGGCAGAGGCCTCAGGAAGGGTCGGCCACCAAGAGCTGGCCCAGTCTGTGCCACTCAGACATCCTCGGCCAACTTATTTTAAAGAACTTCCATCTCTAAGAATGGAGGGGTCTCTGAAAACCCACAAACCCATTTAAGATAATGATGTAAATTCGTCTGGTGCTGCCTGGTGGAACTTTCTGCCCCGGCGGAAATGTTCTACCTCCGCACCATTCAAAACAGCAGCTGCTCACCACACGTGGCTTTTCATCCCACAAGAGGTAGCCTGTGTGACTGAGGAACTGGGTTTTTATATTTTACTCAATTTTATTAATTTAAGTTTGAATGGTGTGATGGTTAGTTTTATGTATCAACTTGACTGGGCTCTGGGAAGCCCAGATCGCTGGTCAAACACTCCTTCTGGGTGCGTCTGGGAGGGTGTTTCTGCCTGAGATTAACATTCACTTCAGTCACCGAGTCAAGTGACCTGCCCTCATCCATGTGGGCCGCATCATCCAATCTGGTGAGGGCCCGAATAGAATAGAAAGGCAGAGGAAGGATGAATTCGCTCTCTCTTCTAGAGATGGATGTCCATCTTCTGCCCCCGGACTTCGGTGGTCCTGGTTCTCAGCCTCCCAACTCCGACTGAGTCCCCCCATCAGCTTACAGATGGCAGACCCCGGGACTTCTGAGTCTCCAGAACCATGTGAGCCAATTCCTGGCATAAGTCTCTTCTTCTTTGTATCTATACCTACAGAGATAGAGATATACGTATGTTCTACTGGTTCTGTTTCTCTGGAGAAGCCGTACTGATCTAAGTGGCTGCATGTGCCTGGCAGCTAATGGGCAGGGCAGGTTATTCAGCAGAAGAAGTTCAGGCTCACAGAACTGGGGCACTTTTGTCGGGTGCAATCTCCAGCAAGTTGTTGGGGCTGAGCTGATGAGCAGCTCACAGTGGCTCCGCCCCTTACCGCATATGGAGCCACCTTGAAGGATTTCCTTATCCACTGGGAAGAACATCACCTACCTCAAGATCGTGGGGAGGATTACAGATAATCTCCATAAAATTCTAAGCACAGTGCTTAAAAATCAAATACAACAAAATATGGCAGCTACCATGATTATAACCAACTCTCCTTTCTGTGATTCAGAAATCACTGTCTCAGTTCAGGCAACTACTCCAGACTGGGGGGGGGGGGGCTCATAAATAACAGACATTTATTTCTCACACTCCTGGAGGCTGGAAATCCAAGATCCGGCAGCCAGCATGGTCGGGTTCTGAGGGACCTTTTCTGGGTTGCTGAGGACCACCTTCTTGCTGTAGCCTCGAATGGCAGAGGGAAGGTAAGGGAGCTCTCTTTTATAAGGACATTAACCCCATCCATGAGGGCTCCGCCCGCATGACCTAATCACCCCCCAAAGCCCCACCTGCTACCACCCTCACCTTGGGAATTAGGATTTCCACACAGGAACATGGGGGTGGGGGAGGGGGGGACACAAACATTCAGTCCATGGCACCGTCAAGACTTGCAACACCCCCAGGTAACACTATCGAGTCGAATGTACTGATCAGCACTGCACTATGCTGCAAATACCCAGAGACTCAAAAACCTGTCTTGAGAAACCGGGCACTGCAGCCTTGCTGTGCACTGTCTCTGCTCTGTTTGACTCCGCTCTACTGTGAGGAGAAAGAGCCACTCACACAACAGAACGGATGGGGAGAACAGAGTACGGCCACGCCACCCAGTGTTAAAGGGTCAAGGGCCTGCGTCTGGCGCTCGGGCCATTACTGCACAAGGCCTGGCCATGCCGGCACAGGCTGGGTGCCCCTGCACTGCCTCTGGAGTTCCCTGCTAGAGTCCCGAGGCCATGGCCCGGGCCGCTCCCTCTTCTCATCATTTCTCCTCCCAAACCCCTCTGGCCGAGAGGCGTCCTCAACAGAGAGTCCCTCCGGGTCCCTGCCCCGGCGGTGGCACCGCGGGGACCTGCTATGCATCCGCGAGTCGGGCACAGAGGGTATGCTCACCTCTTGCTGACTGCCCTCCAGACGTGTCAGCCTCATGGCGATGGGCATGGCTCCAGAGAAGGCTCCGGCCTCATCGCCCCCCCCCGAGAACCAGTAACTACAAGGAGCGTTTGCCTTCCACGGGGATGTTTTATGTCAGACCCCTCGAAGCTCTTTCCTGTCTCTTTAACCGTCCCTGACACCTCGGAGGAGGGCGGCGACGATGCGTCCTTATTCCCCTCTCCGGCTCCGGAGCTCTGAGGACACGTCAGCGCTAACGTCGCCCAAACTCGCAGAGCAAAGTCAATTTCACAGTTACGGGGCAATCCCAATGTTAAAACCAGTAATAGTTATGACAGCAAATAATACTGGGAGCTGGCCATGCGTCAGGCGTGGTGCCACGGGTCACCCTGTCTGTCTCTGACCACAGCACATGGTGACCTCCATCTGACCGGCGACCTGAGGCTCAGAGAGGCAGTGAGACCAGCCCAAGATCCCGGCGTTGCCAGGGGCTGGAGCCAGGATCCAAACTCCGATCTGTGAACCCACGCAGCCTGTGCTTTCCTTCCCCCATGGCTGTGGCCAAGCAGCAGCCCCTGGTTCTGCCCGCCTTCGGGCAGAAGGCCACTGACCTAGACCAGGACACCAACCAGGAACAGAGCGCTGGTGCCAGTGGGCACTCGGCTCCCCTGGGACCAAGTCGACATGCACGTGCGCCTTGGGAGTTGGCTCTGAGGTTCGGCCCCACAGCCAGAAACTGGGTTCCATCCTCAAGCTTAGTCTTCAGTGACAAAGTTCCCTTTCCACCTGGCTTTTTTAAAGATTTCCAGTGTTTCTGCTTATGGATCACATGCACAAAACCTCAACGTGACCAGCATAGGGCAGATGATAAAGAAGAAAAGTAAGAAATCCAAGCCCCTCAGCCACGTGGAGGCTGGGGAAGAAGGGAAGGGTGGGCAACAGTGGGAGACCAGGCGCTGGGAGGTCCTAGCTGAGGGACCCCACAGCCGCAGCTCCAGTCACACAGTGGGGTAAGCCTGAGGCACGGCGGTCCCCAGATGACAGCAGCCCTGCCTTGACTCTGAGTTTGGGGATCAGGGCGACGTCCAAATTGGGGGCTGGTCATGAAGCTGAGTTGTGCCCAAGCAGAGGCCCCAAGGGACACTGGGCAGAGGCCAGTCAGGGAGAAAGCAGAGCCCGTGGAGAAGAGAGGGAGACAGAGGGGCAAGACACAGAGGAGGCGCTCACAGGCCAGGAGGCACTCGCAGTGCCAGCCCTGCTTCGCCCCTTCCCTGCACTGGGGACTGTCCCCTCACAGGGAAGCTCAGAGAACTAGAAACGGTGTCCTGGGGCAGGGTGGCATCAGGCTCCCCACAGCCAGGCCAGGGGTCTACCAGGGCACTCGGTCTCGGGGGCACAAAGCATGCCCCTTCACCCTTCCCCAGCACCCTGTCTGCTACATGTTGCCTCAGACTACGCATAATCCTCCTTTCCCTCTTTTGCTCGGCTGAGTCATCCCCAGCCTGTGGTCTAACACTGGCTCCCCCAAGCACTGTCATTCACCTGACAAGCCTGACCCCCCACGTCCCCACGGCCACGGGGTGGGCCACCGCCACACACCCCACCCCCCGGCACCCCTGTGTCCGACTCCCATGCCGGGGCCAGGCATTTAATAGGGTGAGAGAGAGGTACACACCAGGGGCAAACGGAGAGTCACAAATCTCCAGATTATTATCCTGGTAAGAAAAAGAAGGGGTTGAGATTTGATAATAAAGCATTTCCCAAACAGTAACCATGACAACCAACAGCCACGAGAGGGATTTTATGCCTCCTCCAAGTTTTACGAGGCACACGACACGGCTCTTTTATGGACTCTGGCATTAATTTTGCTCATCATAGGACAGAGCACATGAAACGGCGAAGGGTATTCACCCATGGGGCTTCGCTAAATTCATACACGTTACCCATAAAAGTTTAAGGAAATAATTAGGAAGATTCCCACTTGGGGAATAAATCTGTTTTATTATTTAAAAACTGATAAGACAAGGTATTAAGGTCAAAATATGAGTTGAAACAACAGGAAGGAACAGGAAGAAGAGAAGTGTTGTTGAATTTTAGGCAAAACAGCATATCGACTTGAATATCACATCAGATAATGATAAACACTTGGAAATGTATATGAGGAAGGGAAAAACATTTTGACTTGAGACTCAAAACGCGAGCAGATGGTGATGCGAACTCCGAGTGATCTGTCTGGGGTGCACTCACTTGGAAACTAAGCCGAAGCCACGCTGTCCCCCCCCAGCAGGCTCCTTACCTCCCTGCAGCGCTCATTTCCACAAAGTCTTCCCCGGGCCCCAATGAAATCAGCCCACGATGCTGCTGGAACATCAGCTCCTGTCCTGAGAGCCCAATGTTCCGGGTTTTCTGCAAGAAAAAAGGCGCACACAGTGTCACTCCGTGAACTTTGTGCTGTGATAAGGTCACACGCATGCCATCCCACCCTCCTAGCGTGTGGAGATTAATACGGAGACACGCACCGTGTCCACAAGCCTGCCCTTCGGCGAGCTCACCACGCGCTGCACATGTAAGGAGTCACTTCCCAGGTACATGGGACTTCTGCTTGGACACAGGAGATCAAACACTCGCTGCTCCCTCTGTTCCTGCCCCGAGCCCATGACAATGACAATAAAATAAAAGGAATAGCCCCACAAGGACAAATACGAGGCAGAAACACCCGCAGAAGGGCGAGGCCAGCAGCACTGAGGGGCTGGAAGGCAGGCTGGCAAGAGCTAACTCACTCTGCAGACTGGAGGAAGCTGAAATCAAAGCCTTTTTGGGGAGGTGAAGGGGTACAGAGCCAGGAACTCCAGAGAAAGGGAATGGGAAGACCCACTACTCTGAGGAGCACAGGGGGGCCTGCAGAAGGCAGGGGTGTGACAGGCATCCTGAGGAGCAGCCCAGACCCCTCCAGGCCCAGATTCAAACAGTGCCCCAGCCCCGACCCAAGAGTAAACAAGAAATGCCTCTTGGGGAGGAAGACTCAGATAGGCTCCAGACTCCAGGATTTGCGGCCCAGCTGGAAACGGGGGTGGGGTGAGGCACCCAGAACCAGGGCTTTAAGTAAAAGTCAACGTTCAGCACAAGGCCCCCCAGCACCCCCACCCGGGCTCACAGAACACAGGTAACCAGTTTACACCCCATGTTATGGACTGAACTGTGTCCCACCAAAATTCATACACCGAAGCCTGATCCTCACTATGACCATGTGGAGAGGGGCCTTTACGGGGGCGACTGTGGTTAAATGAACTCGTGAGAGTGGGGCTCTGGGATGACAGGACTTGTGTCCTCATAAGAGGAGGAAATGACCCCGGAAATGTGGGCACACAGAGAAAAGGCCACGTGAGGACACAGGGAAAGGTCTACAAGCTGAGGAAGGGGCCCCAAGGAGAAACCCACCTGCAGACACCTTGATCTTGGACTTCCAGCCTCTAGGACTGCACGGGAAAGAAACGTCTGTTGTTGGGCCCATCTGTGATGTTTTGTTGCAGCAGCTCTAGCAAACTCATACACCCCGTAAGCAGGAGACAAAGGGTTCCTCTCTAGGAAAACATCCGCTCAGTAGTGAAGACCCACAGACAGTGACAACTGCGGATTCCCGGGAAAATGAGCAGCTCCCAGCAATGGTCCACGTGGAAGCACCACGTGGGGTGCTTCCTGGGAAAGTGCCGCCTGCTTGGGGCCTCTCTCTTCAATGCGGCAGGTGGTCACAAACCAGGCCAATGAGAAAAGGCTCTGGGCATGAAACCAGCCCAGCGAAAGAAAAGTGAGCTCAGAGGCGGCAGGCACAAGGCAGGGGGTCCAAAGAGACATATTGTGGGGGATAACCTAGGATCAGTATCCTCAGAAGGGAGGAGATGGTGCATCCACAAAAGAGCAGGTGCGCACAAAACAAGAACATCTGGATAACGAGCAAGCGCGCTTAGAAATTACAAGCATAAGAGCAGAATTAAGGGAAAATCCCCATAGTTTTGAAAGATGAAATTAAGGACATACTCCCAGAAGGTGAACAACCACAAAAAAGCAGAGACAGAAAATAGGAGATAAACAATGAGAAACTGGGTGATTCATCTAAGAGGCCCAATATTTGAACAATAGGAATTCCAGAAAGAGAGAACAGAAAAAAAAAAAAACAAAGAAAAAATTATCAAATAGCATAAGTCAAGGGAAAGTCAAAAATAATCCAAAATGGCACAATCAAAAGTAGCAATATATGCCATTGTTTAGATACATCAGCTTACATTTCAGAAGAAAGACCTAAAAGGTGACAGTGGTTTTCCTCTAGGGACAAGAATCTTAGAAGGGTAGCGCTACTGACGTTCACACTGCATTTATTTACTACATTACTTGGTTAAAAAATAAAAAATTTTTGAAAAAATAAAACATTACAGATAAATCTAAAGTTCCCTTTCCTAAGGAAAGTCTTTTCCTGGTTTCATGCTTATATATGAGCACCAACAGAAGCTGTTACTATTTTTATTTAACTTGTACACAATTGATGCATCACTGTTTAATCTCCAATGGAGCTAAATGATACTGGAACATTCTCACTCATGGACCCCAAAAGCAAAGCCTCCCCAGACCCTTGGGTTCTTTGGGGTCTTTGAGTGACAGTGGGAAATGAGAGCAGCCCGGCCCTCTGACTGGGGGCAACAGGAGGCAATACAGCCCTGCTTCCAGGAGGGAAGAGAGTGTGAGTCCAGAGGGAGAGCTTTGAGAATTCCTGCAGGGCATCGCTTTCAGAGCTGGAGGAACTTGTGGAAACCCAAATCCACACTGACCAGATCCATTTCTTCTGTGTACTCCCTGGACAAAGCTTTAAACTAGAGCCAGCTTCCTGCCCACCTGTCTTCATAAACGTGGCTTTTCTTTTTATAGTCTTTGGGGCATGTGCTATTTCATATTACTCACATCATCACAATTCTGTACTATTAAACTCTGGTTGAAGAAAAAGGCCCAGTTGGTTATAAAGACAAAAATAAAATAATATTGAGAAGATACCAGGAAAGGGAAATAGCAAAAAGAATCCTTGACTCTGGACTTTGAGGATTAAATTCTGATAACAATCTGTATTCCTAAGACACACTTCCATTCAGGCACCCCAAAAACACAGGGAGCTCTCATTCAGGGGCTGTGCTAGGAGCAGGCCCCCTGCAGGTGCAGGGCTGGGGGCTCTGTGAGAACCATGCCCAGGTGCTGAAGGTCAGCAGGGGACTGACTCCACCCACCAGACCCCAGGCTGTTGGAAACTCTGTTCCCTGTTAGGGACTCAATAGTCACAATGGACTCAAATGGGTAATACTTGAGACTTACTAAAAGCAATCAAAAACATAAGGTAAGGAGAAAGTCAATACAGGGCCAATGCCTATGGCCCTGTCTAATATTATGTCCATTGGCACAAAGTCCTGGCAGCCTCTAATGACCAGAGAAATTGGGAATTTATGGGACTCCGTGCTCACAACGCCCAAACCTGTCTACTTCCTCATTTGCATGTATTTGCGATGTCAGCTGAAGCTGGGTTGCAATACCCGTTAGGCGGTAGGTCCCCACTCAATTAATAATTCTTTATTTCATGAAATTTTGCATATAAAATGTTTATCCTAATTAATCCATCTTTAAGCTAAATATTTTATTTATTGGGTGTAGTGGACTGAAAAATGTCCCCCCCAAATTTATGTCCACCTGGAACAGCAGAATGTGACATTATCTGGAAATAGGGTCTTTGCAGATATTCAGTTAAGGTGAGGTTGTACTAGATTATAAGAAGAGAACAGCACACACACAGGGAAAGCGGCCACATGACAACAGAGGCAGGGAAGGGGTGATGTGGCCACAAGTCAAGAAACACCAGGAGCCGCCAGAAACTGAAGAGTCAGGAAGGATCCTCCCCTAGAGCTTCTGGAGGAAATGCAGCCCCGCTGACACCTTGACTTTGGACTTCTGGTCTCCAGACTGTGACAGGATAAAGTTGGGTGTTTCCAGCACCCCGCCCCTATTTGTGGCGCATTGTTACCGCCGCCCCAGAAAGAGAAGCTGTATATGTATTTCACGTACACACAAAAGGGACGAACCAGGCCTCTATAAACTTTGCCACATGATCTACATTAAGCAAGCAAACCATTAACTGTGTTCTAAGAGTAGGCACCTCAAAAGCCAGTCCTCTTTAGGAACAGACAGCCAGTACACTCCTCAGCTGTGCCTGGGACAGCACGAGCCGGCCTTCTTCCTCTGCCCTGCCGCTCGGAGAGCATGGCCGAAGCTGTCATTCAAGTATTCCCCGTGCTGCTGAGAACACGTACAAGGAAAATACTTTACCAAATATTTTATTCTTTGGGAAGACATCCACTTAATAATGGGAAACTACAGGCTTGTGTCTGTCAAAATTATTTCCTTTGGGCTTCATTATAAATTTCTCTGCTTCATTTGAAGGCTCAGGGAACTTGGTATAAATGACCCTATTTCCCCTCTAAAATCTACGTGGCCACATCAAAGTTAAAATTACTTTTCCAAAGATCTCACTGCGTTTTTGGTTCTCCTCTGCTTTATTAATAATGCATCAGGCAAGTACATGACTTCCCTCCCAGTTTTATTTCCTGACTTGAATAATCCAGACATAACACTGGAGCCTTTTGACTGGACACTCCAAAAGTGACATGTAAGTAGCGGCTTACAACAAAGTCACACATGTCTCCCAGCTTTCCCATGGGGTGGATTTCAGACTGAGCAGCTCTGCATGTACAAGCACCATCTACATACACGTGGATACACACGTACATGCACACACATGCACGCACGTGTACAAAGACGCTTCCAAACATTCTGCCACACAACCCTCACTTCAAATAAAAGTGCACTGCTTCCTGAGTTGATTTTGACAGTCGATGGAGCAGGCTAAAACCACAGGCTCAGGGGCCTAATCTGGTTGTGCTGCTCCCTAACCAAGTGACCTTGAGAAAGCACTTTGACCTCTCTGGGCCCCCACTGCTCATCTGTAAACATGGGTACCACCCCCCCCAAAGCATTGCTGGAAAAGTCACCTGGACCGAGGATGTGGCACCCCCACCAAGTAGGGTCTCAGCTAGGGCCAAACCCTATCCCCTCTTCCCAACACACCCTCAACCAAATTTTTCCGTTTTTCTGGAAAACAGCCACAGACAATTATCCTTCAAGGGGACAAGGAGCAACACTTACTGAATACTTATTATGTGCTAGTCAGCAGCCATGGGGCTTCCCTGCTATTTCATCTGAAATGTCACATAACACACACAAAACAACAGTAGTTGGAGGTAATTTGAATTTCCAGAGACAAACTGTTTTTAAAGCTCACTTTTCATACCATCATGGAAAGCACCAACTAATTACTGAGGTCCTGCAGTGAGGCCCGGTGAGCGGTCTGGCCTGGGCAGCCAGCCTGGGGGAGGTGGCCGCATAGGTGGGGGCTTTGTTCTCGTGAGCAGGATGTCCGCAGGGGTGAAAGCCAGCACCCACACACCGGGCCGTTCTCCGTGCAGAGCACTTTGGCGACATCATTCAGTACTTTCAGTGCATCTGCCCTTTGACTCTGAAATGTCAATTCCAGCACTGAAGGTCAAAGAAATGCTAGCGTATGGGCATCACGATGTATGTCCCACCGTGTTGACTTCAAGATGGTTAAAAACAGCAAGCAACTGGAAATCACCCCTGCAGGACTCATTAAACAAATTACAGGCCCTCCATTTACTGTGATTGCAGGCAGCCTGTTAACAGAATGGGGTAGATCTCTGAGCTAATGTGCAACAATTTCCAAGACACATTGGTGAACGGTCCAAGAGACAGCACCGGATGCGCATGCCCGCGGTTTCGGTGAGCTCTCGCATGCGCACATGGGCGTGCATGCATCTGCGGGCTCTCCTCTGCAATGGCACCCCAAGAACCAAAGACTGGGGTTGCCTCTGGGGAGGACCCTCAAGGTCTGCGATAGGAGGGAGGGAAGCACACTTTATAGTCTACTCCTAAATTGACAGCTGGGGAATTGTTTACCAATCTGGAGAAAATACATTAATTGTTTTAACAAATATTACTGAGTGCTTGTGATGCACAAAATGGGAACTAGTCGGGAGCTAAGGTCAGGGGCCCGGCATGAAATCTGGTGGCTACGGCCACTGGTCCACAGAAAGGGCCTGGGAAGTTGCTATTTTGTAGTTGCCGGCTGGTGCTCACTTCTCATGGGGATTGCCACTCTGGGATGCAGGGAGGGGTTCGGGAGACTCACCACCTTCCCAGGAAAGGTCACCGTGCAGGCCCCTTCTTGTGCTTAAACTTCTTCTTGTGCTTAAAACAGTGCATGTACTGAAGACAACAGGGCTTGGAGCTGCCTCCCCCTCACAGGGGACCTAGTGGTAGCCAGTCTTTCCAAACCAGAACTCTGTATTTCATCTGTGACATTATTCCTGTTTCCAAAGTTCTAAGAACCTTACTGCTATTTGGCTAGTGGGAACAAGGCCCCCACCAACACAGCCCCCTCCCCAGCCAGCTCTATGTGCTGCAAGCAGGGCCAGCCAAGAGGCATAGATCCAGTCAGGAAAATGAATAAAGACAAAATCCAGCCAACTCCATTCTTCTCTCACTAGCAAGGGAAAAAGTGCATATGGCTTTATCTCTGGAGTAATGCATATTTAGAGAAAAAAGTTTAAATCTGACATTGATGGGATGTTATAGTGTGTAAGTGTATAAAGATGTGCACAGTTCGTGACAATTATCTCATGGCAAATCTGTAGTTTTGTTGCCTCAAGCTTTCAAGAGTTTGATTTTTCTCCCACTTGAAAGAGTGGGTAAGTTCATCTGGTCTGCTCTCTGCCTGAGGTCATACCAGTCCTGCAGGATCCATCCATGCTGCTCTCCCCACAAAGCTCCCAGGACCCCCACCAGCCACCCAGGACTCTCCTTTTCCTGACCCCCTAAGCTCCCCCCATTGAACTGAGGACTCAGAAACTGTCTCCAGAAGGCCCCTCAACTTAGGGGTTGAGGGACTAATCACCATTTGCCCCACTAGAGTCCTGAGCTGATCTGGAGGCAAAGAAGTAAGCAGAGAGATCAAATGTCTACCTTGTCCCTCTTGGAGAATGTGGCTCAGGTGTCCACAGCAGCCAGCTTCCTGATCCCAAACACCACAAGTAGGTGCCTCCCACCCAGGCCAGGCCAATCACAGTCTCCACTGAGGACAGGGCTCAAGCTATTACTTTTATTACTATTATTATTAACATCACTATCACTCTCCATCCATAACCAGCCCATAGCCCACCAGTCTCATCAGAAATTGCAACTGGCACAAATTGGGAGGCTCTTGGCAAGAAAACATACCTCCCCTGGGCAAAGCAAACATTTAGACTTGGGGGGAGAAAAGATTTAAAATCGAAACCTAAAAGATAAAGCCAGTCTCCATCCTAAACTCCTGCTGCCCCCAGGTGGGGAAATCGTTGCTGTTCCACTGTCTGAGGATAAACACGGGGGCTAGGAGAAAACCCAAGGGGGTGGGTTCACTATTAGGATGAGTTCACCCTCCTCAAAAGATCAACCCATTCTTGCCTTGGGGATCTCAGGAAAGCCCCTTCTTAATACCCCTTTTCAACCCCTAACTATTTTTCTAAATTGGTGCAGAGAAAATGAGAAGTTGGAAACGCAGTCCTGCACTGTGGCATACTGGGGCAGCCTCAGATGGCAGTGCTGGAAATACTGGGGGCTCCAGCCAGGGGGGTGTCCCAGACCATGGATACAACCCCAGCCACTGACAGGCGGGTTCGCTTTCAAAAGGCAGCAGCATGTGACCCCTTCAAAGTAGCTGGATCTACCTGTGCAGCCATAACCATGCACCTTCCCCACCCCAGAGGCAGTCAGCATTTGGACAGCTCCTAAAGGTTCCAGCTGATTTAAAAGCAAACTTGTTTATAAGCTGCAAATCCCTGGGCAATTCACAAGGGAAGATAAGATGCAGCACACGCTTGTTATGTTCAAGATGAGACAAAGCACAAAATTCAGGCTGCAAAGGAAACTTGGTGTTTGCTGAGAGCAGAAGAAGTGACAGTTTATTAAAAAATATAGGCTGTACCAGGGAAAAAGTAATATTGGATTTTATGATTATTTCATACTGGGAATTGTTACATAGTTCCATGCCTGTTTATTGTATAACTACAGATTGCAATAATACAGTTTGTAGCTTGTAAAGTTCTGAACAAGCAATTTTTACATAGCTACATTTAGTAGGTTGGTTTTTTTCTTTTTTAAAAAAGGGAGAAAAAGCTCATGTTAAGACAAGAAAATAAGCTTTTGGAAGAATTAAAACTACAATAATTTTCCCATAATTTCCTTAGAGTCTGACAGAACCCGTTTTAATAGTTTTACTCTGACGCTCACCTGTATCAAGTAGTTTTGCAGTTAGGTCACTCAGTCATTTGCTAGAATTAGTCCTTCATGGGGCTTTTCGTAAAACCACCAGACAAATGGTCAGCCCCAGGAGCTCTCTCTGGATTAGAGAATCGTGGCGGAAGTTTTTTATTTATTCACAGAAGTTCTTAAGCATCTCCCACAGTTGGACACCATGGTGGATACTGGGTGCATGATTCTGAGTGAAAAACACATATGACTTCTGCCCTTGCAGAACTTACAGATGGGGAAGAAGAAAACATCATCTGAGGAAGTCACACACTATCATGCAAATGCACAGCTAAGATCTTTTCTATGAAGGCAAATACGTGGGCCACTGGAACCCAGAAGAGACTGTCAGTCAGTGACCAATAATCACAAATTCTGATCAGAATCCATCCTCAGCAGAGTGGAGTATATGAGTCTCCAAATATAAAACAGTATTTTTGTGGACAGCAACATTTTAGTACAAATGTACTAAAGTATGCACTTTAGTGCCCAAAGTAGCTAATTCTCTCACTGCAGACACCTAAGCCTCTTTAGGACAGCGTCAATGAAAGAGATAAGAACCATATTAAATCTTCCAACAGGACCATGAGGCTCTTACCTCGGAGCACCCCGTAAGCCTGCAAACCCTTCTGCCCCCAATGAACTGCCATTTCCAGGAAGCCCTTTCATTAGAGGTTAAAATAAATTACTGCCTTGGTTTCAGGAAAGAGCATGACACAAACAAGATATTATCAGGTCAGGCTTTGCCCTGAGTTTTAATAAGAAAGTCAGCTGTTGGTTGGAATGCCCATGTTGAGACTCATAAACTCAGAAAGAAAGATGCCACATACACTGCCTTTCAGCACATCCTGAATGTCGAGGTCCTCCTTCTACACATTGACATTTCCTTCAGGGAGAACAAACGCTCAATTACCCAGGCAGCTCCTGGGTGAGACTAGAAGGGACAGAATGGGGTGAGGGGGGCTCCCCACTGAAACAAGTAATAAGCTGTAACAAGCACTTTATTAGAGCAAGGTCTGAGCATGACAAACTATTTTACCAACATTAGTGCCCTCTTAGAGCTGGGTGTACACCAACCTCCAAACCCACTCCGGAGCCCTGTAAACATATTTAATTTGGTCTCAGAGGAATCAGAGCTCTTGAGGCTCCTCCGGCCCCAGGAGTGAGAGCAGAGGACTTTAGAGGGTGTGGGTGAGCACTTACACAGTGAACGTGTACTCACCTGGTGGGGAGAGACCAGCCTGTGCCCTGTACCCATCGTGTTCCAGGTAGGACCTCAGGGCCAGGTGTTCAGGAGGCTCTATTTCTGATTACTGACCATACCCACATCCTCTCCTTCCCCTCAAAGCAAATGCTGCCCCAAAGCAGATGCAAAAGAGAGGGTCACCAGGAGACTGGCGACAAGGTTGTCCCCAGATCAGACTGAAAGGCAGTCAGACTACAATCACTGCAGGAATGGAAAGAGGCCACACATCTCACGATATGAATCAGCCCTGCAGAGACGTTCAGAGGCTGACAGTCAGTCCACTACTGTCTGAAAGTGGTGGGGGCCAGAGCATCTCCTCCAACCTGGGGTTCCCATCCTTTTGCACAAAATATAGATGCATATTTACATGTACTTTTTAAAATAAAAGCAAAAGTATGATAAATCAAATAAATGATCTTACTAACTGCAATATAAGTTAAAAATGCATTATACATTTCAAAATATAAATAATTTTACCACTAATAAAAAGCATAAGCTCTAGGGTAGAGGTAGGAGGAGACGGGGAGGCAGGGTGACTTCTCTCAATATACCCGATTTTATATTTGAATGGGGAACAATATACATATTTTCTATAAAAAGACAAACAACTAACAGGGGGCGGAGCAAGATGGCGGAGGAACAGGAGACCTGTATTTCCTCCGGTCTCAGGAATTCAGCTGAATGGGGATCAACCATTCTGAGCACCTACGAACTCAACAGGAGACTGAAGAAGAGAGTAGCAACAGCTCACTGAATAGAGAAGCAACCACTATACTGGAAGGTAGGACGTGCGGAGAAGTGAATCCGAGGCGATATTCGGGAGGATAGACGGCGGGGGAGGGGCCTCCGTCGGCCGCTTCTGGCAAGTGCTAGAGCCGCGGGGCACAAAATCGGAACTTTTGGAAGTCGGCTCCGCGGAGGGACGTCGCTCCAGTGGCTAAGCGGGGGGTGGAGCCCTCGCGGGACAGTGTGGTCTCAGGACCCTCGGGGTCACAGAAAGACGGGGGTGCCTGAGTGCGGCAGAGCTCCCAGGGATCGGAGCGGGGAAGCCGGCTGCAGAGACGGAGCAGAGTCGCGGGCTCTCAGCTCGGGGTGGCCATAAACTGTGATCCGCGGCCCAGTTGGGCCACTGCTCCTCCAGCAGGGACCCAGCAGGCGGCAGATCCGGGGAGACTCCCCTTCCTCCCCCGGGAGGAGCGGCGCGGGAGCGCACCGCAGGGATCTGCTGGGTTTGGAGACTCCACACGGGGTCGGGTGCCAGAGATAGAAACCCTCGGTCACAGGCCGGGTGAGCACGGAGTGCGGCCGGAGACCGGGGACATGGGAGTGACTGCTTTTCTCTGGGGGCGCACTGAGGAGCGGGGCCCCGAGTTCTCAGCTCCTCCGGGTGGAGATTGGGAGGCCACCATTTTCACCCTGGTCCTCCAAAGCTGTACGGAGAGCTTGCAGGGAACAAAAGCTCCTGAGAGCAAACCCGAGCAGCTTGCTTAGCCCGGACCGACAAGGGCGGGGCAATTCCGCCTCCGGCAAAGACATTTGGGAACCACGGCAACAGGCCCCTCCCCCAGAAGATCAGCAAGAACAGCCAGCAAGCCAAGACCAAGTTTACGGATCAAGGAGAACGGGAGAACTCCAGCGCTAGGGGAATACTGCACATAGAATTCATGGCTTTTTTACCATGATTCTTTAGTTTTTCAAAGTTAATTTTTTAACTCTTTTTTGTTTTTTTCTTGAATTTTGCTTTTTCCCTTTTTCAACCAATGTCTTATCAATCCCTTTTGTAAAAAAACATTTTTTATTTTTCATTTTTAGAGTCATATTTTATCCCTTCATAGTAGTTACCCTTATTTCTGGCATATATATATATGTTGTTCTCTCTTTAAAATTTTGAGATACAGTTTCTTCTAACAGATCAAAATATACCCTAAATCACTAGTATATGGCTTTATTCTAGTCTCCTGCCTGATCACATTCTCTCCCTTTTTTTTTAAATCTTTGTCTTTCTTTTTTCAAACAACTTATCTTATCAATTCCTTTTATAAAGTCTTTTATAATTTTCATCTTTCCAGTCATCTTCCATCCCTTCATTGTATCAACCCCTATTTTGTACATATATAAGTCTTTCTTCCTTTAAAATTTTAGGAGGCACCTTCTTCTAACAGACCAAAATACGCCCATAACCTAGTGTGTGGCACTGATCTATGCACTAGCCTGATCATATTTGATCATATTCTGTTTTTTTTTTTTGTTCTGTTTTTAATTGTTTTTGTCTTTTTCTTTTTTTTTTTCCACTTTCTTTTTTCTTTCTTAACCTTTCTTCTCCCCCGGTTTCAGGGCTTTTCTGATTGGATAGAGTATATTTGCTGGGGACACTGTTAACCTGTTAGCATTTTGTTCTCTCATTCATCTATTCTCCTCTGAACAAAATGACAACAAGAAAAAAATCACCTCAGAAAAAAGAACAAGAGGTAGTACCGTCTGCCAGGGACCTACTCAGTTCGGACATTAGTACGATGTCAGACCTAGAGTTCAGAATCATGACTTTAAAGATACTAGCTGGGCTTGAAAAAAGAATGGAAGTTATTAGAGAAACCCTTTCTGGAGAAATAAAAGAACTAAAATCTAACCAAGTCGAAATCAAAATGGCTATTGATGAGGTGCAATCAAAAATGGGGGCACTAACTGCTAGGATAAATGAGGCAGAAGAGAGCATCAGTGATATAGAAGACCAAATGATGGAAAACAAAGAAGCTGAGAAAAAGAGAGATGAACAACTACTGGATCACAAGGGCAGAATTCGAGAGATAAACGATACAATAAGATGAAACAACATTAGGATAATTGGGATCCCAGAAGAAGAAGAAAGAGAGACAGGGGCAGAAGGTATATTGGAGCAAATAATAGCAGAGAACTTCCCTAATGTGGGGAAGGAAACAGCCATCAAAATCCAGGAGGCACAGAGAACCCCTCTCAAAATCAATAAAAATAGGACAACAACCAAACATCTAATAGTAAAAATTATGAGTCTCAGAGACAAAGAGAAAATCCTGAAAACAGCTCGGGAGAAGAGATATGTAAACTATAATGGTAGAAACATTAGATCGGCAACAGATCTATCCACAGACACCTGGCAGGCCAAAAAGGACTGGCATGATATCTTCAGAGCACTAAACAAGAAAAATATGCAGCCAAGAACAGTATATCCAGCTTGGCTATCATTGAAAATTGAAGGAGAGATAAAAAGCTTCCAGAACAAACAAAAACTAAAGGAATTTGCAAACACGAAACCAGCCCTCCAAAAAATATTGAAAGGGGTCCTCTAAGCAAAGAGAGAGCCTAAAAGCAGCATAGATCAAAAAGGAACACAGACAATATACAGGAACAGTCACCTTACAGGCAATACAATGGCACTAAATTCATACCTTTCAATAGTTACACTGAATATAAATGGGCTCAATGCCCCAATCAAAAGACAGAGGCTATCAGATTGGATTAAAAAACAAGACCCATCAATATGCTGTCTGCAAGAGACTCATTTTAGACCCAAAGACACCCCCACATTGAAAGTGAGGGGGTGGAAAACCATTTACCATGCTAATGGACACCAAAAGAAAGCTGGGGTGGCAATCATTATATCAGACAAATAGATTTAAAAAAAAAGACTGTAATAAGAGATGAAGAACACTATATCCTACTTAAAGGGTCGATCCAACAAGATGATCTAACAATTTTAAATATCTATGCCCCTAACATGGGAGCAGCCAATTTTAAAGGAAATTAGTAACAAAAGCAAAGAAACACATTGACAACAACACAATAATAGTCGGGGACTTTAACACCCCCCTGACTGAAATGGACAGATCATGTAAGCAAAAGATCAACAAGGAAATAAAGACTTTAAACGACACACTGGACCAAATGGACTTCAGAGACATATTGAGAACATTCAATCCCAAAGCAACGGAATACAAATCCTTTTCTAGTGCCCATGGAACATTCTCCAGAATTGATCACATCCTAGGTCACAAATTAGATCTCAACCGGTACCAAAAATTGGGATTATTCCCTGCATATTTTCAGACCACAATGCTTTGAAACTAGAACTCAATCACAAGAGGAAAGTCGGAAAGAACTCAAATACATGGAGGCTAAAGAGCATCCTACTAAAGAATGAATGGGTCAACCAGGAAATTAAAGAAGAATTTAAAAACTTCATGGAAACCAATGAAAATGAAAACACAACTGTTCAAAATCTTTGGGATACAGCAAAGGCAGTCCTGAGAGGAAAGTATATAGCAATATAAGCTTTTCTCAAGAAACAAGAAAGGTCTCAAATACACAACCTAACCCTACACCTAAAGGAGCTGGAGAAAGAACAGCAAATAAAGCCTAAACACAGCAGGAGAAGAGAAATAATAAAGGTCAGAGCAGAAATCAATGAAATAGAAACCAAAAGAACAGTAGAACAGATCAACGAAACTAGGAGCTGGTTCTTTGAAAGAATTAACAAGATTGATAAACCCCTGGCCAGACTGATCAAAAAGAAAAGAGAAATGACCCAAATCAACAAAATCATGAATGAAAGAGGAGAGATCACAACCAACACCAAAGAAATACAAACAATTATAAGAACATATCATGAGCAACTCTATGCCAGCAAATTGGATAACCTGGAAGAAATGGGTGCATTCCTAGAGATGTATCAACTACCAAAATTGAACCAGGAAGAAATAGAAACCCTGAACAGACCTATAACCACTAAGGAAATTGAAGCAGTCATCAAAAATCTCCCAAGAAACAAAAGCCCAGGGCCAGATGGCTTCCCAGGGGAATTCTATCAGACATTTCAAGAAGAATTAATACCTATTCTCCTGAAACTGTTCCAAAAAATAGAAATGGAAGGAAAACTTCCAAACTCATTTTATGAGGCCACCATTACCTTGATCCCAAAACCAGACAAAGACCCCATCAAAAAGGAGAATTACAGAACAAGATCCCTGATGAACATGGCTGCAAAAATTCTCCCAAAATACTAGCCAATAGGGTCCAACAGTACATTAAAAGGATTATTCACCATGACCGAGTGGGATTTATCCCTGGGCTGCAAGGCTGGTTCAACATCCGCAAATCAATCAAAGTGATACAATACATTAACAAAAGAAAGAACAAGAATCATATGATCCTCTCAATAGATGCTTAAAAACCATTTGACAAAAGTACAGCATCCTTTCTTGATCAAAACTCTTCAGAGTATAGGGATAGAGGGTACATACCTCAATATCATAAAAGCCATCTATGAAAAACCTACAGCCAATATCATTCTCAATGGGGAAAAGCTGAGAGCTTTTCCCCTAAGGTCAGGAACGCGGCAGGGATGTCCACTATCACCACTGCTATTCAGCAAAGTATTAGAAGTCCTAGCCACAGCAATCAGACAACAAAAAGAAATCAAAGGCATCCAAATCGGAAAAGAGGAAGTCGAACTCTCACTCTTTGCAGATGATATGATACTGTATGTGGAAAACCCAAAAGACTCCACCCCAAAACTGCTAGAACTCGTACAGGAATTCAGTAAAGTGGCAGGATATAAAATCAATGCACAGAAATCAGTGGCATTCCTATACACCAACAACAAGACAGAAGAGAGACAAATCAAGGAGTCGACCCCATTTACAATTGCACCCAAAACCATAAGATAGCTAGCAATAAATTTAACCAAAGAGGCAAGGACCTGTACTAAGGAAAACTATAAAATACTCATGAAAGAAATTGAAGAAGACACAAAGAAATGGAAAAACGTTCCATGCTCATGGATTGGAAGAACAAACATTGTGAAGATGCCAATGCTACCTAGAGCAATCTACACATTCAGTGCAATCCCCATCAAAATACCATCCACTTTTTTCAAAGAAATGGAACAAATAATCCTAAAATTTCTATGGAACCAGAAGAGACCCCGAATAGCCAGAGGAATATTGAAAAAGAAAAGCAAAGCTGGCGGCATCACAATTCCGGACTTCCAGCCCTATTACAAAGCTGTCATCATCAAGACAATATGGTACTGGCACAAAAACAGACACATAGATCAATGGAACAGAATCTAGAGCCCAAAAATGAACCCTCCACTCTATGGTCAACTAATCTTCGACAAAGCAGGAAAGAATGTCCAATGGAAAAAAGACAAATGGTGCTGGGAAAATTGGACAGCCACATGCAGAAGAATGACACTGGATCACTTCCTTACACCACACACAAAAATAGATTCCAAATGGTTGAAAGACCTAAATGTGAGACAGGAGTCCATCAAAATCCTAAAGGAGAACACAGGTAGCAACCTCTTCGACCTCAGCTGCAGCAACTTCTTCCTAGAAACATCGCCAAAGGCAAGGGAAGCAAGGGCAAAAATGAACTCTTGGGATTTCATCAAGATAAAAAGCTTTTGCACAGCAAAAGAAACAAGCCACAAAACGAAAATACAACCGACAGAATGGGAGAAGATATTTGCAAATGACATATCAGACAAAGGGCTAGTATCCAAAATCTATAAAAAACTTATCAAACTCAACACCCAAAGAGCAAATAATCCAATCAAGAAATGGGCAGAAGACATGAACAGACATTTTTCCAAAGAAGACATCCAAATGGCCAACAGACACATGAAAAAGTGCTCAACATCGCTCGGCATCAGGGAAATCCAAGTCAAAACCTCAATGAGATATCACCTCACACCCGTCAGAATGGCTAAAATTAACAAGTCAGGAAACGACAGATGTTGGCGGGGATGTGGAGAAAGGGAAACCCTCCTACACTGTTGGTGGGAATGCAAGCTGGTGCAGCCACTCTGGAAAACAGTATAGAGGTTCCTCAAAAAGTTGAAAATAGAGCTACCATACGATCCAGCAATTGCACTGCTGGGTATTTACCCCAAAGATACAAATGTAGGGATGCGAAGGGGTACGTGCACCCCGATGTTTATAGCAGCAATGTCCACAATAGCCAAACTGTGGAAAGAGCCAAGTAGTCCATCGACAGATGAATGAATAAAGAAGATGTGGTATATATACACAAT
>NW_027397120.1:2879141-2884454 GCF_003265705.2 Callorhinus ursinus
GTGGTATATATACACAATGGAATATTATGCAGCCATCCAAAGGAATGAGATCTTGCCATTTGCAAGGACGTGGATGGAACTGGAGGGTGTTATGCTGAGTGAAATAAGTCAATCAGAGAAAGACATGTATCATATGACCTCACTGATATGAGGAATTCTTAATCTCAGGAAACAAACTGAGGGTTGCTGGAGAGTGGTGGGGGGTGGGCGGGCGGGGGTGGCTGGGTGATAGACATTGGGGAAGGTATTTGCTATGGTGAGCACTGTGAATTGTGCAAGAGTGTTGAATCACAGATCTGTACCTCTGAAACAAATAATGCAATATATTTTAAGGAAAAAAAAAAGAAGAAGAAGATAGCAGGAGGGGAAGAATGAAGGGGAGTAAGTCGGAGGGGGAGACGAACCATGAGAGACGATGGACTCTGAAAAACAAACAGGGTTCTAGAGGTGAGGGCGTGGGGGGATGGGTTAGCCTGGTGATGGGTATTACAGAGGGCACGTTCTGCATGGAGCACTGGGTGTTATGCACAAACAATGAATCATGGAACACTACATCAAAAGCTAACGAGGTAATGTATGGTGATTAACATAACAATAAAAAATTTTTAAAAAGACAAATAAAAGGATGAAATTAGTCACTAAATTAGTGAATGTAGTCACTAAAAATCAAAACACAAACTGAAACTAAGTTCCCAGCAAATCAAGTAGGTATCGACCAAGCTCCAGAAAGAGAAACCACCTCTGCCTGGAACCCTGAGTGAAGACACTGAGGATCAGAACCACAGCCAACCATGCGGGCATGCGGTAAACCTTTGTCGTAGCAAACCACTGAGATCTGGGGGTGCTTCACGGTGTGACCCAAGTTATCTCTACTAATATTGGTTAGGTAATAAGTAGCATAATTATACACAACGAGGAACAAGGTACCTGTGCTGTTAGGAACCAAGATTTTCAGTGCAAAAGAGAAATAAATATATAATTAGCTTAGAGTAATTGAGTTAAAGATTTTGTAATGTCTCATTTGAATTGTAGATTAGTACAAACCTATAGTTTTCTCCCTATCTAAAAAGTATATATTTCTTAACTCTGCTCATTGAAAAGGCCTAAAATCAATGGCAATCCAGTAGCAATGGGCATCACTAGTGCTCAGATTATGATTCTAAAGACCATTTCTCATGGAAAAGAACCAAGGTTCTTTAGAAAAATAACTCATTCCACGTCTGGGGCAAGAAATGTTCAAAATGAGTTTGAGAACATCTTGTTGGCCCAGACACACACACAGGCCACTGAGATTTCATCCAAAGGATGGGAGCCAGGTGGATGGGGCTCTCACTAGCCCAAGAAGAAAAAAAATAACATCAAAAAGATCACTGTTAATTGCAAAGTGGTATCTCTGGATTCTTGAGAGAAAGTATGATGGTGGAAACACTGGAGAAACGCAAATAAAATCTGGAATTTAGTTAATATAATTATGTACCAATGTTGTTTTCTTAAGTTTGACAAATATACCTTGGTAGCATAAGGAAAACTGTGTGAGGAGTATATATGGATTCTGTACTATCCTGGCAACTTACCTGTAAGCCTAAAATTATTCCAAAATAAAAAAAAATTTAAATATAAATGACTATGATCCATTTAATTACAATAGATATAAATCTGTGGGTTCATAAGGATCCTGAAAAAGCTCACTGCCTGCCTCTGAAGATTGCTAGGGAAACCAACTCATTCATATTTATTTTAACAAATAAGGGGAAGGAATAAACCATCTATCTTGCCTTTCTTGTAGGGACTGTATTTCAGGTGAATCAAACAGTTAATGAGGGGCGAGACTGTCTTATTGACAGCCTAGTTAGTAAGTACAAAAGAAATGATAGAATTTTCAAATTACCATGCTGTTATTATAACCATTATAGAGAGAGTATGGAAATATGGTAGTATCTAGAAAAAGTTACTGATGCGATTATTCTGTGATCCAACAACTGCATCTGTAGAAATCTATCCTGATACATATTAGACATATGCACCCAGCTATTCAGTGAAGTATTATTAGTAACGGGAAAAGACTAGACTTAACTCAAATGTTCATCAATGGAAGTGATAGTATATTCACAAAATGGGGTACCACACAGCTGTAAAGTAGAAAGGAGGAATTTCCCTATATATTTATATAGAATGATCTCCAGGATAGTATTTGTAGGAAAAAAAGCTAGGGAGACAAAAATACATATGGTATGTTCTTTTAAGAAAGATAGAGACATTTTAAAGACATGTGAATATATATTTGAATATATAAAAGTAAAGCAAATATTAAATTTATTTGGCAAATAAATGTAACAGGTTAATTAAATTAAAAGAATTTCTAATGGTCACTTTTAAAGGGAGACAGAACAAGGGCAACAAGGAGAGAAGCCTAATTTTTATGAATACATCTTGTTTTGTGGATTCGACTTCAGAAACAGGTAAATATTTTATATGTCCTTGAAACAAAATTATATTAAAAATCAATCCCCAGATTGCAAAGTAAGTTGAACCATATGAACACAACTCTGTTTTGAGTTAATGGCATAACCTCTTAAAGGGGAATTATTTCAAGTAATTTTAAATCACAGCGAGATACCTATACATCCCTAATGGGATGTAGTCTAAACCAGAAAGAACTGCAAGGACTCTTGACTGAATTCAGGAGGCATGCGGTCTGCCATGGCAGCGGTGTTGGAGGGGAGAGTGAATGTGGGGGCATTATTCTGAGGCTGCTGCGTGTGCACGCATGTTGTGAGGTGAAGCAAGTCAGTAATTTGTTGGTGTTATTAGGAAATGGAATTCTCAACCTCGGAGAAAGAGAGATACAGATATAAGACCAAAGAGTTAAGCAAAAATTCTGTAGTCTTTAATCTTAATTGAAACTGCTACTATGAATCTATAATTTCTTACATACGTGTGTTTCCTAACCTGGCCACTGAAAAGGTCTAAAAACAATGACCAATCCAGTAGCAATAAGCATTCCCACCACTCTATTTCCTACGATACTGTGTCCCATGAAAACTAAGCAACCCTCCTTAGACAAATGTCTGATTCACTAAGACAGAAAACGTATAAGATGTTCCTGGAACATTTTGTCTTAGCAGAAAGCAAAGATGCTACCAAAGATTGGGGTCACGTCACAAGGGCTCAGAATCCAATCTGAAGATGCTCCCGTAAGCCCAAGATGGGACAATTTCAGAATCGATAAAGGGAACAATGGCAACCATTTAAATCCATCAAACTGTTCAAAGCCAGGAGTTCATAATGATAATTTTCTAAAACTCACTGGTCACCACTGGCACATGCTAGCAATTAGGTCACTATTTTGAAGCTGGTAAAAAAAAGATATAACGCAAGCATTTATCCTACCTTTTCTGTAGGAACCTCATCTTACGACAACAAAATCCTTAGTGAGACCCTTCTTGTAGAAGTAGTACATCTAATAAAGGAAGAATTATAATATCCCCAGTTTGCAGTCAAACCCTAAAAAAGTCATGAATTTGGGCAATGGTCATCGATGGTTAGTGACACCCTAAAAAAAGAATCAGACGTCACTGCCTCTGGATGGAGGTCACAACTTCTGCCTCTTCGCTACGATAACCCACAACCCTGAATCCGCATGAAGGTAGATCTAATTATCGACTTAGAGCAGTTACAAGGGAAACATCATACACATGTGCACACAGCACGCAGTCAGCAAAACCCCGCTGCGGGAAGCTTTCCAGGGCTGGTGAAGAGATGGAGCCAGTGAAGAAGAGGCTGGAGAAGTAGGGAAAGCAAAGGCAGATGAGATGGAGAACATGAACAAGAGGAAACGTGCAGACTGAAGTTGATCCACACCCCACCCCCAAAATGAAGCTTCAAAAATGCAGCTGAATCCAGATAAGACTCTGGGTCTCCCTTCCAACTTACAGGAAAAAAGCTGTGTAACAAAACACACTGAACAAAACCACAAAACACAACCTGCAAATGGGGAGTGTGGGAAATGCTTCGGGACACGTGCGTCCCAGCACCCCCAATAAGCCAGCGGTGGGGAGGGCGGGGCAGGGGCCATCACTTACCAAGTCACTCAGCAGACCTACCCGACGAGTGCAACGTGGGGACCATGTCTAGCTCCTGATTAAAAACAAACCGACTGTAAAACTACATTTTCTTAGGGAATTTGGGGAAATTGAACATAGTCTGGGTATAGATTAAGAAATCACTGTTAATCCTGTTCAATGTGATAATGGAATTGTGGTTATGTTTTTATGTCCTTATCTGTTAGAATTAGATATTTGAATATTTGTGGGAGAAATCCTATGATGTTTGGCATTTGCTCTAAAATCCTCCAGGAGGAAAAACTACTGAGGGTGTGTGAGGGAGCTGAGGGGGTGAGTGCTGCTGGCACTGATGCTGGGAGAGGGGGGCAGGGACATCCCTCCAGCAGGCGCGCTGGGCAGCGCAAGCAAGGAACTTCCATGGCGCCCCGCACTCCTCGCCGGGCGTGTTGAGAGATGCGTAGCTCAGAGCAGGGCTGATTGGACCCCTTCATGTTGTGGTTCACGGAGCACAAAGAACTTCTTCTTAGCCAAAGATGCTATTCCTACCTCCAAATCCCACCGCGGGGCCACATCTTCCTGTAGGAATTGGAAGTCCCTTCTAGAGGTTGCCATGAAAGTGGCTAAAACCTGGGACAGTGCCTAATACCTTCGGGGGTGCCTGGGAGCAAGTTCGAAAAAGCTCCATGGACAAAAGACCTCAACCAAGATGTGCATCCGTGAGGGCCGTCCTGCTGGTGAGTGACAGAATCCCCCGACCAGAGTCAAAGCCAAGTCAGCCTGTAGGACAGGCATTCCTTAGAAGGCTGTGGGTGTGCACAGAGCAGAGCAGGAGGCACAGCGGCCTCCAGGGCCTGGAGCCGGGAGCAGGTGAGCTCTGGGACCCTGACTCAGGAGGAGATGTCCGGCCCTGCCCCCACCCCCACCGCCGCCGCCGCTTCCTCCTCTTGGTGGGTCTGCTTCCCCTTCTCCACCTGAAACCCAACCAAGCCCCTGCCACACTGCGTCTTCTCTCTGACCAAGTACACGCGGAGAATGCAGGTCCCTGGGCTACTGTAACAAGGCACAACGCCCGCTCCTAGCTGAGTATACAGACCACAAAACACTAATGCAAAGGTTTGGCTTCGCCAGAGGTTGTGACTTCCAGGAGAAGGTGAGGGATGGCAGGTAAAGGAGAGAAAGGACTTGTAGTGGGGAAGCCATGGAAGGAGGGAGATGATGTGCAGGGGGTGGGGGAAGGAGGGAGATGATG
>NW_027397120.1:2884554-2912956 GCF_003265705.2 Callorhinus ursinus
GGGAGATGATGTGCAGGGGGGTGGGGGAAGGAGGGAGATGACACGGCAGGGGTATTCTAGGGCGGCAGTGTTCCACGGCTTCCCATCCCCTCTTTCCTGCTGGTTGGAACGACTGTCCCCAGTGGCTGCCACGCTGCCCCCAGCATCCAGGTGACCACAGGCCGACCAAGGAGAGCCCAGGTGCAGCAGGCGGAGCTGAAGAGGCGCCTTTCTCTCTTCCGGTGCAGATGCTGGTCTGGGCTGTGCATCTTCTCAGAGCTACGGGTGTCACAGGTAGGGAGGGAAGCCAGGCCCAGCTGCAGGGAAACCAGGCTGCAGACGTCCCTGAAGTGGGGGCGGGGGGGGGGCCTAGGTTGGGGTCAGTGTGGGGCCAGGAGGCAGTGCCCAGGTGTCCATGAGGGAAGGAGCACCCCTGGCCCAGAACAGGTGGTCCCTGGAAAGCCGTGCAGTGGACCTGGAGCTGGGCTGTGCGCAGCATGGGACTCCAGGACGTCAGAACCACCTGGTCAAGGGACAGGCCAGAGGAGGCCATGTGCCTGAGCTGATTCGCATGTGGGTTTCTGCTGCCAGCTCTGGGCCAGCCACGGGCCCCTGAGGCCATGAGCTCTAGGGGGCAGGGCCATGTTTGTGACAGTTGCCCATTCCTGCAGCACTAGCTTACTCCTGGGGCCCCGCGAGTATTGGGGAGGCGTCTGACCTCAGCAGGGATGGCCGATGGCTCAGGGTGATCCCAGGGGGCAGCACCTGGCAGTGAGGACCAGGGGCACCTGCCCAGGGCAGAGCAGGTGGAGTGACATGCCCGAGTGGCTCTGCAAACTCCAGGCTACCAGGGACAGGAAGCCAGAGAAGGGCATCAGAGGAATGTTTGTGAGCACCCCGGGACATGCGGGGGGCTGGGAAAGTAATGAGGGGGGACATTGGCCAAAGCAAAGAGCCAGAGGCAAGGCTAAGCTCACAGCAAAGGGCCAAGGGATGGTGAGTTCTCACAATGATCGTGACCTTGACTATGCTCAGAGACCAGCGAGGTCCACAGTGTAGGGCCAGAGACACATAGGCACCTCACACTCGAACCCCCTCCCTCCTCTCTTCCTGCGGGGCAGGGCTTTAGCTACCAGTCTCCCGCCCAGACCGTGATCTCCTGAGACAAGGACGGTCCCGCCTTCAGTGTCCCCAGTGCCTAGCACGAGATCCAGCACAGAAGAGGGGCAGGCCTGTGCTGAGTTGAATGTCCACACCCTCCAAAGCTGCCCAGCACACGTGAGCTTCAGAGACGGCCTGTAATAAAGTTATCCACTCTTGATTTCTTCACCTGAATCCAGCTGCTTGGTTCCCAAGTGACCATGGAAAAGACAGAAATGGAGCCTAGCGAGCACCCTGCAGAATGAGCGACTAGAGCCTAGCATGGCTAATCCGTAGCCCACAGCAAATGCAGAAATTCTGTGGATTACAGCCCAGAGTAGCACAGGACATCGCCTGGCCAGAGGAGTCAGCCCTCCCATCCTGTCCGCAGACACGGGAGTGGAGGGGGGCCGCAGGAGGGCCCGGCGTCCACCCTGAGAGCTCTGTAAAGCCATCTGCTTGCAGGGCTGACTGCAGGTGGGGTGGCTGCTCTGGCCAAGAGGGGCCGTGACCTCCCCTTACTCAGTGAGTGCGTGCTTCCTCGGCTGCCCCCCGGGGCAGGCATCAGGGCACATGAATATGAAAGGCGCGGGTTCCTAGTTATACGTCATATGAAGTCCAGCTGGTAGGGTCACACGAGGACAGGGGGTGGCCCCTGAGTGGCTGGGTCACCAAGGGGCCAGTCTGGACAACCGGACTTGGGGAAACCAAGTCACTGGGGCAGGGGAGAGCTGAAGCAACATTCACTGCGGCAAACATAGCTCACCCTCCTCCCGGCTCAGCAAGCGAGATCCACTTTCCCACAAGCTACCCTTGTTCTCACAGGCCTCCCCCGTGTCTCCTAAATGCAGGCCGGTGTTAGAAATTCTTAAGAATCCAGATAAACGGCAGCAACACAATCACTTATAACTCTACCTGTCACCCAGAGACAGTCACCGTTCTTGTTTTGGTGTAGAGGCTTCCAGAATTTCAGAATTTCATATTGACTTACATTGTACGAGCTGGATCACAGTAACTGCATGTCTGCTTACCATTCACTAATTATGAGCCTCTTTCTCTGCACTAAATACACACCCTTTCCCACCTGGACTCTCCCGGAGCTCCAACTGGCCGCATCCTTGTGCAGATTCTAGACCTCATTTTCCCAAGCTTAACTGACGGGGAAGATTCCAGATCTTTCCTCTGTAAACCCTCTGCCCTACAGAAAGTCTAACCCTGCAGAGAAATACATTTCATTCATTTTCAAAAAGTCCTACACAACACCCAGGCTGCCCAGCAGCATCTGGGAACCTGCCAGGTCCGTGCTGGAGATGGTGGGACGGGGCAACCACATCACCCCGAGGAGGAGGCAGCCACCACAGGCCTGGGTGCCAAGGTGCCAAGCCTGTGAGCTGCACCATCTGGGGACAAGGCCAGATGTCTCCTGGAGACCGTGGCTGAGGGGCTCCTGTTCTTTCTACGTGGGGCCACCCTGCCTTCCTCGACTCGTGGGATGCACACATATTACAGTCTGACCACTGCTGGGTGTGCACGCGTTATTACACGGTGCTTTCTTCAACTCTGATTTCCATTTGTCTAGAATGACCTACAGTAAAGTGAAAAGGTGCATTGTGAAGTCCCCAAATAGTTCACCCTGAGGTGTCTGGGGCAGCTACAGATATCTGCAGACCTCATTACCTGAAACCTGGAGCCAGTGCTTGGTGCCAAGTGCCCATAAGACGTAAGTGACATGCAGAGCGCCTGCGGGGGGCAGAAACACTTTCCCTGAATTTGTGTCTTAGACGTGCCTGACACCGTCCAGGACCCGCAGATGGCCGGGTGTGCAGAGCCCCAGCCAGGTTCGGTTGACAAAGGCCGCCGGTGCCTCCACCGGCCACGTCTGCCCGCTGATTCGGCTGCAGTCTCCAGCACCCACGTGCCTCCTGCATTAATGTCCTCCTTACTCCCAGCAGCTCGCGTTGAGGGCGGCGTCATCATTCCTGCCGCTGGCCTGACCTGCTGGCCGGGCCCACAGCCCACCCTGAGCAGCCTCTGCCCCACAGGAGAGGGCAGAGGGAGGCACTCGGCACTGAGGTGAGCGCACGATAAATATTCGGTGAAGTCCTTGTTGTCACTGTCACCTGCCTGCACTCGGCTGGCCTTGCCAGCCCCCGTGCTGCTCAGAGGATGCTCGGCCCCCTGTCCAGCCTGGCTCGGAGCCTGCCTTTCTCTGCAAGGCTTCTACCCTGCTCCCCGGAGAAAACAAACAGTGGCACCAACCAGCCTGAACTCCCACTGGGCTAAGGGAGAGACTGGGTAAACGCCCCGCTCCGTGGCCGCCACTCCGACTCCAGAGCCCAGGCATTGGTATGCACAGCCTGTGTTCTTGGAGAAAGTTTACAACAATCCTCAGTCTCTGATGTCCTGTTAATTTTAAAAGCTCTTCTATTTGTATTACAAAGACATGTCCGCACCGGGAAGAGGTTCCTGCTCCGACATGAGAAATGTATTACAAATGATGGAGGAAAAGGTGGTTTGGTTTGGAGGCACTAGGAAAACAAACTACAAATGCCAAGTAAGAGAAGAGGAGCTGACACTGTAAATGCAGCACAGAGCAGTGAGAGAGTAAACAAGTCGTGCACGCAGGAAAACTAACTGATAGCTATCATACATTTATAAGACCTCCGAATACGCGGGATGCCGCACAAAGTAAACACAGACGCCGGCCCCCGCTGCCGGCCGGCCAGCATGCCCGATGCAGACGCCAGGGGACCACGTGCGCACTGGGGTTGGGTGACTCAGGGTTTCTGTGCATTTTTTATTTCATTTGTTTCCACTTTAAGCTGTAGGAGCTTTAGGAGTGGGGGCATTCGTTCAGGGGGCACAGAAACCTCATTTAAGCCTAAATAACCTTGCCCAGTAGGACCACTGATCCTTTTAACAAACCAGAAAGCCAAGACACCAGACGTGAATGGGATCGGTCTGTATCACGAAGTCACTACTTGGCAGAGCGAACCCGAGGGGCCACCGTGCTCCAGCGCCTCAGCCTGCAGAGCCCCCTCCACCCTCAGCCCTGGTATTGGACAGTCAGCAGAGTTGTTGGGCAGGACAGCAGGAGTGGGGCTGGGCTCCAATTCTTCCCCACGACAAGGTGTTCTCTGGGGTCAGGACCAGGGTCTTTCTCTGTATCTTCCAAAACTACCTCTGAAAACTCAACAGTCAAAAACGGCTCTGCATCCAGCCTTATGGGGAGCACGAGGGAGCACCCCCCAGTACTCACCCTATCTTCTGCCCCAGAGAGCGGCAAGGGGCCTTGGCTCCGCCCTCCATACACAAGCCAACAACTTCCGGACAACCGGCCGCAGAAGCTCACCTTGCTGGGGGCGGTGAGTGTGGTTCCCAACTCCACTTGGCCATCCACAGCCCCCCTCTGGACAGCTCCCTGCCCCACAGCCTCACTTTGTCCCACCCGTGTCGTCCATCTTCCAGCCAGGCCCCCCCAAGATGGGGAGGGCAGGGGGCCGTGCGCCCTGCTCACCGTCACCCTCGTGCTCTGGGCCCACAACCTCTGCCCGGCGTGCCGAGGGTACCCCCTCGCCTGGCCTGCCTTCCGGTCCCACGCTCATTCAGTGACCACTTTTGCTAACATTTTTAACTGTGGTGAGTTAGCCCTGAGAGTGGTCAAATCACAGAGACTCAAGTCCGTCTGTGGCTGAGAGAACCAGCCACTGTGAGACTTTCTGCCAACTGACAAGGAACTCTCAACAGCAGGCCCCTGTGGGATGGCCGGGTAATGACAGGGTGCTGCTGCAGGAGGAAATGGCCGGTCCCGGCCCCAGGAGTGCACCCACTGGGCCCCGACCTCCTAGGAGCTCGCTCCCCACCAGCACATCCAGGGATGCCTCCTAGGACGGCCACAGAGCAGTGAGAACCGCTGATTTGGAGCCACTGTCCCTGGGACGCTCAGGGCCCCAAGTGACAGAAGGCCCAACAGGAATGCAGCCACAGGGGCTTAAACCTAACCAGAGCCAGGGCTGGACGCAGTGGGGGCAGCACCCCTGTGGGTCCCTCCGGCTGCCACATCACCCTGAAGGTAGAGAAGCAAGAAGGAAAGCCCAGTGTCCCCCCATCTCAGGGAAAACAAGGAGCCTTCCCAGAAGCCCCACAGACATCCAACATCTCTCTGGCCCATCGGTTATCCCACTGCCACCAGTAACCACGCAAGGGTGTCTGGGAAACCTGTAAGGAAACACCCCTTTACCCCTGGGGGTGGGGGGGTCCTACTTGCAGCCTGGTAACGGGAAACGTGCCAGGACCTGCCAAGGACTCTCAGCCTGTGTCCATCCCAATTCCAGTGAGCTCAGCCCCAAATAAAAGTAATGTGTGTGCTCGGATTGGCAACCTGTGCACCGAAAATCAATTTCACATTAACTGAAAGGAAGAATTTACTGAACACATATGTTTCTCACTCACTCACCAACAGGGTCTGACAGTGTCCAGGCTGCAGCGCTGACTTATAAAAACTAGGCGGTGGCCGGAAGGATGCAAAGGAATGGGGGACGTGGGCACATCAGGTGTCTTGGGCACATCTCGGCCAAGAGCACACCGCAGGCGTGAGGGGCCAGGGGAAGGCGAGCCCCACGGACCTGCCCTTGTCCCATCCCTCCTCCAGCCCCAAATGAGCCCCAACCCAAGGTTCCTGAGAACCAGAAGCTCATGGTCAGGGTGAGATCATCCAAACCCCCGGCTCCTGGATGAAGCTGACAAGTGTATTTAATTTGAAAACCAGAATGAATTACTCCTGGTGAAAATTTCAGGTTAATCCTTCTTCGATGATTAAGAATCAAACACTGGTAGATAAATAATGCAGCGCCTCACTGACACAACACCAACACGAGAACATTGGACGATCGTGTTCTGGGGAAAAGAAAACACAGTTCTTAACTGCAGCCTGTCCTCTCTAATCAAGCCTTGCCTCCTGTCCAAGCTCACGCCGCGGGGACCGCAGCTTCCACCGCAGGCAGCGGAGAGCAGAGGGGGCCGGGGACCCCCAGAGCCGCACAGCCAGGGCCGGGAACACGTGGCCGGCCCCAACTGGACCCCACAACCCAGGAGGACCCCACAGACGACCAACCTCTCCCCAAAATGCGGGCGCAAGGCCAGACGCTTCTGAGCATCGACACATTTCTTTTTAGGAATTTCAGCTTCTCCAGCCACACTTCTGCCCAAACCAGTCCCCCTGAAATAGAATTAGGAGAGACCGCCGGTTAGGGGCTGCTCACAGGCCAGCGCTTAGTGGCTGGACAGTGGGCCAGGACACAGCCCGGCCGCGTGGGCCCCGAGAGGAGGCAGCGGCTGCTATGGGGCCAACTAGGGGTCTGGTCAGGGCTCAGCCAAGCGAGGCCCAGCCAGCCAAACGGCCCTGCCAAGCAGTCCACGCAGAAAGTGAGGCCGGGGGGGGGGGGGGGGGCGTGCCTGGGTGGCTCGGTCAGTTAAGAGGCCGACTCTTCATTTTGGCTCAGGTCATGATCTCTGGGTCCTGGGATGGAGTCCCGTGTTGGGCTCTGCGCTCAGAGTGAAGTCTGCTTAAGATTCTCTCCCTCTGCCCCTCCCGCCTCAAATAAATAAATCTTAAAAAAAGAGAGAGAGAGAGAGACTAACAGAGGGAGGGAGGCCAGGAGCATCCCTGGAATCGGGGCTAAAGAGGGGTCAGGGGGAGGCCAAAGGTGCAGACTCAGTAGAGGGAAGGCCAAGGGTAGAGCCCAGCGTGCCAGGCAGGGAGGCAGGGACTCAGACAAACTACACAGTGGGTGGAACAGAGTGACTCCGCCAGGATGCCTGTGTCCTGTGTATGTGTGACCTCATTTCGCAAAAGCGACTCTGCAGGGGTGACTAAGGCAATGATGCTGAGATGGGGTGGTCCTGGATGAGCCGGGGTCCGAGGCAGAGGAGGTGTGGGGGCAGAAGCCGCAGCTGCAGTGCCGTGGGGCTATGGGCCAGGGAGGATGGGCATCTCTAGAAGCTGGTAACGGCAGGGAACGGACTGTCTCCAGAGCCTCCGGAAGGAACGCAGCGCTGCCGACCCATCTGGGGGCCCCAAGATAATAATCTGTGTTGTTTTTTCGGCCGCTCAGTTTATGGTGATTTGTTACCATGACCACAACAAACTGAAATGACTAATCAGCGCCGTGGTTCGCTTAGCTCAGTAGGCAGGGAACAGACAGCGAGCTTCTCCGAGGGACACCAGCCTCCCAGTGCTGGTGTTTCCAACCCATCGGAAGGGACAGAGCTGGAGCCCCCCCCACCGGCATGGAAAGGTTGAGGCTTGTGGCTCCCGACCCAGAGAGGCCGTGCCCTCCGTGGAGAGAGAGAGTCCCAGAGCTGGGAGGGCACAGGCTGATGGGGTGGGAGCAGTGCATGTTCCCCTGGCTCAGGGTCACCTTGGCTCGAGGTCACTAGGAGGGAGCAGGGGCATGCCTCCAGAGGGGCCTGTCTCTGACCTGGAGCCTGGACAGTGAGCGGGATCCCAGAGGAGAATAAAGAGGAGAGGGCCCTGCCCACACCCAGGCCCCCGTAGGATCCCAGGGTGGGTGGAGGGGCCTCCAGAATCCCCAGACCGCACCACCAGCCAGGTGATTAGGAGCTAAACCAAATGTAATTCATTTAGAGAAATGCGACAGGTCACATCCCCAAGAGTCCTGGGGACCTCTCAGTTGTTATGCACGTGCAGAATACCCAGAAAATTACAACTTATTCACAATTTCAAACTCCTCCAAGAGTTTCTGGAAACTTCTTTAGTTTCCACCGTGGAGGAAGAGAGGGTCTGGGCAGGCACCGGTACTCCCATGCCCCTGGCATCCCCACCACCAGCATTAAAGCAGTTTTGCTGGTCGCTGCCTTATTTGTTTATACTTCCAAGCAAAGATTCCTTTAAATGAAAGTTTCCACAGGAAGATCAGTGGAAAGTCGCTCTCAGCTGTGAGCTCCAGCAGGAGGGCAGACGTGTCTGAGCAGGTGAGCACACAGAGCAGAGCAGGGAGGCCTGCGGGGTGGCGAGGACGGGAGGGTCTGCCCACTAGCCCGCCACCACCACCCCACCCCGGCCTACCCGTGACTCCTACCCAGCCCCGGGGGCTGAGGAACTTCTCCAGGGCCCGGGTGACAAGTGTCTCTGAGCTGCCCTGGTTATGTGCACAGAGCGCAGCCTGGGCAGGAACTCAGCTCCCTGTGGCAATGGCAGGCCACCCCCTCCCTCAAGAGGACAGGGACACAGGAGGGGGCCTGAGCAGGACACGAGAGAGGACCCGGATAATGCTCATGTGACCGGGGGCTTGGCTATTGGGTATCTGGGGCGAAGCGGGAGGGGAAGGGCTCCCAATGCGGGGTCTGGGGGGGGGGCAGGGCAGAGGGCTCTGGGCCGTGGCATCCCTGTGGGGACAGGCCACACCACAAAGGCACAGCTTCCCTGGAGATGCGCCCACAGGGGCTCAGGACATGCGGGTTCAAGGTGGCAGAAGGAGCGTCTGCCCTGGGTGCCCTGCCCTGCCCAGCCTCAGGCCCCCAGGCTCCCCCAGGCCGCTGGGAAGGAAGGTGCAAAGCCTCCTTCCATGCTTTGAGGGACCCTCATCCAAGGCCATGCCCCCAGCCTTGGAGACTGTGTCACTCCTTCCCTTCTGAGCTCGACTGCTATCCTTTCCAATTAAGGGAGTCCGGCAAAGGCAGGACATGGGGGGACAGGGATTCCGGGCCCAGAGCCATGTCCCCGAAGTGGACTCTGAAACTTCCTGACAGGGAGTTTTAGGGACAGTGTGTGGGTCAGAACAGAGCATCGTGGGACCCTGCCCAGCCAGAGGCCCCCCACCGCACCTGGGGACGGGTGAGTCAGGCACAGCCGTGGGCATCTGCGTAAGCTCGGCTCCAAGCCTGGCAAGCTCTGTCCCCCCACCCTCCCTCCAGAACCTCAGGCACCCCCAGCCCGGCCCTCAGCAAGCAGCACCTCTAATCTCTCCACTCCAGGCCCAGGGACTATTGGACAACAGCACCTACTCTTTGGGGGACAGGCCCAGAGAAGGCTGCTGGCCAAGCCTCAAGAATGAATCTCCCATGGGGGAAGGTCAGGTGCTGCTCTGAGGGAGAAGGGCTGTGGGCCAAGAGGGGCCTCCTCTGCCTCAATTCACCCTCTGCTCCCATACCCTCTTCCCTCTTCCCTGCAGGACCCAAATGCCCTCCACGGAGCCCGCCATGCCCTCCCCTCCCCCAGTGCGGCCTAACATGCCGGGAAAGTCAGACCCACTGTGGGGTTCCCATAACCAGGACCCTGAGAGCACTACCACAGCCTTCAAGAACAGAAACGTCCGGTGGTAATTAGCTTTGGAGGTTTCTCTCAAAACAGAAAGAATGAAAGTAGCTTCTTAGTGGGGCAATTTCAGTTCGGCACCAAACAAACAGAAAATCACCACCAGCCTTCAAATGAGGCTTTCCTCCCATGGCTGCCTTCCTGTCTGGGTCTAAATAAATAATGAGGGCGTTAAATAGAAAACACAGCTATTTACCTTAAAGAATAGAATTTCAAATCCCACAAAACAGTGGCTGGTGTTTCAAGCTTTGATGAGAAAAGAATAGGTTTACACCAAATTGTATTTTCAATATGTTAATTAAACCCATAAAGAGTAACTATTTGAGTTTTCTAATCTAATAATAAAAAAGATATGTTTGGTCGACTATTTAAAGTGCTTGATGGAATATTTTCTATGCTTTATTTGCATACTGAATAAATGCAAGACTAACATTCCACGTTTTAGTAGACGGCTCCAAATTGCGTGGATGAAGGGCTCTGTGCAAGCGCAAACACGCTACTGTAATTAACTTCCGTTGTTTAGAAAACCAAGGCGAGAAAGGTCTATTTAATCAAACTTCCCTCCGTGAGCTTTTTTTTAAAATTACACGTAAAACTCTACACACTGAGGGTCTCATTTCAATCACAGACAGGGAGACCATCTGACTAACTTCCATAGGAGAATCACAAATTGAAAAGAAGACAATTAGCAAAACTGAGTTCTGAAACTCACATAAAAACATCAGAGACCATTAGATTTGATGAACGAGCATTATTTTTTATCTGCCATTTCTGGACGTGGGTCAGCGTTGGCTCCGTGTTGCACACCGCCCGGACCGACAGGAACCTGAAGACCATGCACAGCTGGCTGTACCTCGTCTCCTCCTTGCTTTAGCCCACACTGAGAAGCACCCTACAGCCCATCTGATTCCATCCCTTGAAGCTGGGGGGAAAGCAGCAGTTCTAGGGATGTACTGCTGCACAATAAATCACCCCCGAAATGTGGGGGTTCAAGACAGCAAGAAGGTCTTATGATTACCTCTCGAGGTCTGGAGGTGGACGGGGCCGGCTGACGGCTGTCCCCCAGGTGCTAGACTGTTGCTCAGAGGCTCACGCATCTGGAGGGACACCCACGAGGGCCTCTCCAACTGCTGTCCCTGTGTCCGAAGCCTGATGACTGGGTGCCCAGCACAAGCTTCCCAAGAGAACCAGAGATGCTGTGCTGCTCTTGATGACACAGCCTGACCTCCCAGATGGTCACTTCTCCACGAGCACAGTCCCATCCAGGGTCCCAGAGAGAGGACCCAGCTCTGCCTCCCAACAGGGCATCACCCTTGTGCTACAAGGAGAGCCTGTGGAATGGAGAGCTTGCTGTGGCCATGCTGGGAAACACAATCTGCTCAAAGCTCTGGTCCCTTCTGACCATAAACTGCCCACACCCAAGTGCCAGCGAGCACCTGTGCCCTCAACCCCAGACCTGATCAGCCACTGTCCATGTCTCCTCCTCATGCGTCCCACAGGCTGCCCAGTGCCTGAGCCTTGTCCCCCAAACTCAGATGTTGAAGTCCTGGCCCCCGGTGCCTCAGAGGGTGATGGGCTTTGGAGATAGGGCCTTTAAAGAGGTGACGAAGGTAAAAGGTGGTCACCAGGGTAGACCCTGATCCAATATGGCAGGTGTCCTTATAGGAGGAGGAGATCTGGACACAGATGCACACAGAGGGTGACCACGTGAGGTCACAGGGAGAAGTCAGCTGCCCACACACTGCGGGTGAAGTCCCAAAAGAAACTCAGCCTTGTGGACGGACAGCTTGACTTCAGACGTCCATGCCCAGGACAGGGAGAAGATGAACTCCTCCTGTTGAAACCATCTGTCTGGTCTGTGGTGCTGGTTCTGGGCCCAAGCAAACTCCCACAGCAAATTCAGTGCCTGCAACGTGACTCTAGAAAGCAGCAGTCGTCCAGGGGACACCTCGTGGCCCCCATGCCAGCTAGCACCCACACCTGCGGCACCCTGCCCCCACGGAGCCCCTTTGCAGGCCTGCGGCCACAGCTCCGACACTGGACCCTCAGCCTGCGCCTCGTCCTTCCACCCAGAGGCCAGCGTGCCCTTCTGAAGGACAAGGCGTTTGTGCCCTGCTCTGATTCACACTTCTCCTCACCACCCTTGGGAGGCCCCCAGACTCCCAAGCCCAGCACAGAGGCCCAGGAGGCAACGGGATGTCACTGGGGGCAGGGGTGACCGCCAGCAGTCACCAAGTTACCCGCTCAGTCCCAGCCCCACCATGGACAGCGGCGAGGCCTCGGTGAGTGGCTAACACTGTGCCCGCACTGCCCCATGGCCCAGGGCCGCCTCCTCTTCACAGGGTGGGCCCCCGAGGAGTGAGCCCCTATAGCCCTTCACGAGCCTCCATGCACCTCACACTCCCGGGTGTCTGATGGGGGCCAGCATGGGGCACGGGGCCCCCCACGGTGTCGTTCTTCTTTCTGCCTCAGAATTTCGCCAGTGCCATCAGCCTCCCTCAGCCCCCACGAGGCACAGCCCAGAAGTGGACTCCTGGGCATTTATCCCAAAGAGTTGAAGGCCTATTTTCGTACAGAAACCTGTGGAGAGTGCTTCTAGTAGCTTTATCATAATCGCCAAAAACTGGCGGCTACTAGGATGTCCTTCTACACATGCCGGATAAACCCGCAGTGGGATGTCCACAGCAGAGAATGCTACTCCGGGCCAAAAGAACAAGCCATGAACTCACGCAACGACACAGGCCCCGGTGAGGAAGCCAGGCCAAAGAGGCTCCGTACGACATGACGTCTGGGACAGACAACGCAGCGATGGCACACAGAACAGCACACCAGATGCTGGGAAATGGGCACTACAGGGATCCATGGAGGGACTCTAAGGGGCTGAATTATTGGAGATGGAAAGTGAACTCAGATGTAGCAAATTTTTCTAAAAATCAACCAAAAGGATAGAGAACTCCGGTGGAAGGCCAGCTCCATTTTTCCCAGCAGCGTCTGCTCACGTGGTGTCCCTGTGTCACATTTTGGTAATTCTCCCACTATTTCAAACTCTGTCATTACTATTACATTTATCATGGTGATCCGTGATCAGTGATCTTTGATGCTACTATCGTCATTGTTTTGGGGGCGCCACCGGCTGCAACCACATAAGACCGCAAACAGAGTAAATGTTGTGTGCATTCTGACTGCTCAACCAGCTGGCTGTTCGCCCGTCTCTCTCTCTCTCTCCCTATCCCCTGACAATATTAGTTAGGTCAGCTATAATAACCCTACAATGGCCTCTAAGTATTCGAGTGAAAGGAAGAGTCACACACCTCTCAATTTAAATCAAAAGCTACACATGATTTAGTTTACTGAGAAAGGCACGTTGAAAGCCAGAACAGGCAGAGAGCTAGGCCTCTTGCACCAAAGAGTGAGCCAAGTAGTGAGGGCCAAGGAAGAGTTCTTGAAGGAAATTAAAAGGGCTATTCAAGTAAACACACAAATGACCAGAAAGTGGAACAGCCTTATTGCTGATGTGGAGAAAGCGTTAATGGTCTGGATAAAAGATCAGCCAGCCACAATATTCCCTTGAGCCAAAGCCTAATCCAGAGCAAGACCCAGACTCTCTTCAAGTGTATGGAGGCCAAGAGGCAAGGAAGCTGCTGGAGAAAAGTCTGAAGCTAGCGGAGGTGGGCTCATGAGGTTTAAGGAAAGAAGCCGTCTCTGTAAATAAAAGTGCAAGGTGAAGCAGCACGTGCTGATGGAGAAGCTGCAGCAAGTTCTCTGGAAGATCGAGCTAGATAATTCATGAAGGTGGCTGGCTACACTAAACAACAAATGTTCAGTGTAGATGAAACAGCCTTCTATTGGAAGAAAATGCCATCTTGGGCTTTCTTAGGCAGAGAGAAGTCAATGTCTGGCTTCAAAGCTTCAAAGGACGGGCTGACACTCTTTTTTTTTTTTTTTTTAAAGATTTTTTATTTATTTGGCAGAGAGAGACACAGCGAGCGAGGGAACACAAGCAGGGGGAGTGGGAGAGGGAGAAGCAGGCTTCCTGCCGAGCAGGGAGCCCGATGCGGGGCTCGATCCCAGGACCCTGGGACCATGACCTGCGCCGAAGGCAGATGCCCAACGACTGAGCCACCCAGGCGCCCCCAGGCTGACTCTCTTGTTAGGGGCTAATGCAGCTGGTGACTTGAAGTTGAAGCCAATGCTCATCAACCATTCTGAAAACCCTGGTGTCCTTAAGAATCATGCTTAAATCTACTCTGCCTGTCTCTATCAATGGAACAACAAGGCCTGGATGACAGCACATCTGTTTACACCACGGCTTACTGAATATTTTAAGCCCACGGTTGAGTTCTACTGCACAGAAAAAGATTCCCTTCAAAATATGACTGCTCATTGACAATGTACCTGGTCACACCCAACACTCTGATGGAGATGTATGAGATTAATGTGTTCATGTCCACGAACACAATATGTGTTCTGCAGCCCAAGATCAAGGAGTCATTCTGACTTTCAAGTCTTGCTATTTAAGAAATACATTTCATAGGGCTACAGATGCCATAGGTAGTGATTCTTCTGATGGATGTGGGCAACAGAAGTTGAAAACCTTCTGAAAAGGATTCACCATTCTAGAGGACATTAAGAACATTTGTGATTCATGGGAAGAGGTCAAAGTATCAACATCGGTGGGAGTTTGGAAGGAGTTGATTCCAAACCTCATGGACGATTTTGAGGGGTTCAAGACATCAGTGGAGGAAGCCACTACAGATGTGGTTGGAAACAGCAAGAGAACTAGAATCAGAAGTGTAGCCTGAAGATGTGGCTGAATTGCTATAATCTCGTGACAAAACTTGAATGGATGAGGAGCAGCTTCTTATGGATGAGCAAAGAAAGTGGTTTCTTGAGCTGGACACTTCTCCTGGTGAAAATATTGTGAAAACTGTCCAAATGACAACAAAGAATTTAGAAAATTACATAAACTTACTTGATAAAGCAGAGTAGCAGGGTTTGAGAGGATTGACTCCACAATTTTGAAAGAAGTCCTACTGTGAGTGAAATGCTATCAAGCAGCATCATGGGCTATAGAGTAGTCATTCATGAAAGGAAGAGATAATCAGTGCAACAAACTTATTTGCTGTCTTATTTTAAGAAACTGCCATGGCCATCCCAACCTTCAGCATCCACTACCCTGATCAGTCAGCAGCCAGAAACATCAAGGCAGACACTCCGTCAGCAAAAAGATTCTGACTCACTGAAATTTCAGATGATGGTTATCATTGTTTAGCAATTAAGTACTTTAATTAAGGCATGTGCATTGTTTTTTTTTTTTTTGGACCTTATGTTACTGCACACTTTACAGACTACAGTACAGCGTAAACTTATTTATGCAGTGGGAAATCAAAAAACTTATCTGACTCGCCTTACTATAAAATTTGATTTATGGTACTGATCTGGAACTGACCCTGCAATATCTTCAAAGTGTGCCTACACAAGACATGATCTCCAAAGGGAAAACGGAGCTGACCTAAGAAGCTCTGGAAAGCAGTGTTTTGAGTGGAAACCATAAGGCTCAAGACAAAAAGGAACGATACACACTCTACTCTGCAAAGTTGTTTCTCACAGGAGTTCTGGATTCTGAAATGGCTTTTCATGTACACTGGAGTGGAGCAAATAGGTGGTGGATGGAAGCAACCAGGGCCCTCCAGGGAAGAGAGGAAAGTTATAGATAAGCAAGGGAGAAGACCAGAATGGACCACATGCTCCCCGATTACAGTCTGAAACATCAGTATGAACTTGTGCTAGGATGATACAGATACAGATGGATAAGAACCAGTTATAGGTATTTGAATATGCATGGGTGAGGACAGACACATATATTCACTAGTGCTGTCATCTGAGGGGCCCAGAAGAACAACACCCAGTACCAATGGGCACACTCAGTGCCCAGATCTTGGTTTCTAAATGCCATCCCCCAGAGGAAGGAGCTTGGACTACTTGAAGAAATGTCTGATTCTAGGGTTAGGGCAGAACAAACACAAAGTGGGATGGAGCATCTTACAGTGTCAGAAAGTAAGAAGTGCTCAAGAAGCAAAAAGGATAAGAACATGTCCAAGCAGGTCCCAATGGTCAAACTGGAATCACTTAAACAAAAAAATAATGTAGGATGGAATACAGCCAAAAGTATAAAATAAATATGCATGAGTCTCTACTGATGTAAATGCTTGAATAAATGGGGAGAAGAGGTAAGTCCTCCTTATAGAAAAATTCCAAATAATTTATGCAGCAAATTTCCCCTCCAGGAAATGGATTTAAGTCCCCTCCTGACTCTGAGTAAGGCTGGACTTAGTCACTTGCTTCCCAAGAACAGAGTCTAGACAGAGGGACAGTGACTGTACAGTGGAGAAACCTGGTGGACAGTACCCTAAAGTGTCCACGTTAACATCACCGACGAGAAGTCACATTAAAAGCACGTACCCTCTGTATAATGGGATGAGAAGGTGCTTCACTGGGTGGTAGCTCCTGCTCATGAAAAACCGAGGGAGATTCTACAAAACACATGCCAAACGGCCTCACAATTGCTGAGGTCATTAAAAACAAGGAAAATCTGAAACTATGACAGACCACAGTGGGTGAAGGCAGTGTGACAACCAAATGCAATATCACTGTTATTTTCCAAACTGGTTCCCAGAGGCGAAGACAGACCAGCACCAAAAAAAAAAAAAACAGAAAATTCCAGATAAAGTCTGGAGTTGAGTGAATGGTGGCGTGCCAGTGCTGATCAGGTGGTGTTGACAAGTATATACACCATAGAGGCAAGAGGTTAGCATTAAGGGAAACAGGGTGAAGGGTGCAGGGAACCTCTCTGCACTAACTTTGCAACTTTTCTGTAATCTAACATTATTCCAAAATCAAGTTTATTAAAAAAAAAACAAAAAAACAAAACAGGGGCACCTTGCTGATTCAGCCGGTAGAGAGTGCATCTCCTGATCTCGGGGTTGTGAGTTCAAGCCCCACATTGGGTGTACAATGTACTTTAAAAAAATTTAAAAACTAAAGGTATTATAAATGAATGAATGAATGAAGCAAGCGAGCAAGCAAGCACAGGGGTGTGGCATACCTGGGACTTCTGCCAAGGCTAGTTTTGGTAAGAACCTTTGCTATTTCTTTCCCTGATGACAATCAAAGAATAATTAGCAGATTCCCCACTCAGCCCTCCCAGCCTCACCGTCTCCTCCTCCACGTCTGTTGTCAGTAAGCAGTGTTCACACAGGACACTGGTTCTGCCATAATCCAATTATGCAACCAGGTAAGCCTTTTTTTAATATTCTAATAACTAAATCAACTGTTAAAATCAGTAAGCTGTGACAGCACAGTGGACTAACTCCTTCTTGTAGATCTTTGTAAATGGGAAGATGGGTGCCTTAATCTGTTCAGGCCATGGTAACAAAACATCACGGACTGGGGGCCTCAGAAGCCGCAGACATTTATCTCACACGGCTCTGGAGGCTGCAAGTCCAGGATGAGGGTGCCGGTGCGGTGAAGTCCCGGGGAGGGCCTCTTCTGGTGGTGGACGGCCACCTTCTTGCTGCACACTCACGTAGTAGGAGGGGCGTGCCAGCTCTGTCTCCTCCATTAGGGCACTAAGCCCATTCCCAGAGCCCACAACCAATCCGCCTCCCAAAGACCCACCTCCTAATACATCATCTTGGGGGTTAGGTTTCAACATACGAATCAGGGTGGGGAGAGCACACACAGAGACCACGGCGCTGGGGGAGAGGTAAGCCACCGCTCTCACGATGCTTCTGTCACAGCAGGAGATCCGTGGAGAATTTACAGTCATGTTGGAGGCGGGACCCAGAGGACAGCTGAGGACAGTTATACAACTGGTGCTCTAGAGTATTTCTTTTTAAAGACATAAAATGAAAAAAAAAATAATAAAAGGCATAAAATGTAAGTTGCCCGGTTGCCAATTACACTTGGGCTATTTATAAAACATGTCACTTTGGTTTTTTTTAAAGATTTTATTTATTTATTGGAAAGAGAGAGAGAGAGACAGCTCCAGAGAGAACGAGTGGGGAGGAGAGGGAGAAACAGGCTCCCCCCTGAGCAGAGAGTCCAACGTGGGGCTCGATCCCAGGACCCCGGGACTGCGGCAGACGCCCAACTGACTGAACCACCCAGGCGCCCCCAAAACGTGTCACTTTAAGTCGAGCATCCGTCTCCTTGTCTGTGAAAGGAGAACATCAAGCGCCTGCTGAGAGCCCATGCCCTGGCCACACCGATGGCTCCGGGTTTACCGAGACAGCCAGGGCTGCCCCCATGGGCAAGCGGACTCCAAGAACTCACCACAGATGTGCTCCTTTGTACGACGTACACATGTCAGCCACCTGAGAATCGTGACCTTTCTTTTTTTTCAGAGGGAGAGGAAGGGAATCCTAAACAGGCTCCACACCCAGCACAGAGCCCCACGCAGGGCTCGATCTCATGACCCCAAGATCATGATCTGACCCGAAATCAAGAGTCAGATGCTTAACCGACAGAGCCACACAGGCGCCCCATAAGGTCAAAACTCCATAGGAATCTTTCCAGGTTTCTGTACCTGAAGCTGCAGTTCTGGCTTCCCACCACGGCAGACCACCTGCATGTCAGGTCCTGCTCCCATGACCGGCCCTTGAACTTGGCTGTGCAATCCCTTGTCTTGTTAACGGCACGTGAACACCGTGCAGCAAAAGACCGCGTCCATGACCCTGCGCTGCCAGGCTGTGGCGTCTCTACCAGCACTGTAGCAATCCAGGGCTGTGTCCCTCAGGAAAGAGATTTCACCCTAGAAAGTCCAGACGGAGAGTCAAACAACCACACAGGGGGTGCCAAGACACCCAGGCACTGACCACAGCCAGCCCTTCGCCTGAAGGATCACCCCGAGGGCCAGGGCCAAGAGCCAAGGGGAAAACCTGGTCCCTGGGCTGTGCTGGGGGAGACTCCCCCAGAGAAATGGCACCAAAGCAAAGTAGGAGCCGGAAAAGATAACCCCAACTCGCAGGCCCCTGCTGGGCTATCATTGGCGGAACCCGACTGGAAACTAGCCAGTGAGGGAAGGGCGCCCAAGAGATGCCTTCTACCGGGGCTAGCCTGTGGGGCACCAAAAAAGGCACAGAAAGAAGGAGGACCATAGAGCGCCAGGGGTTCAGGAGCCACGGCCAGCGGAGGCCCCACCGTGATGTTATCTGAACAAACGAGTCCAACACACACGTCAGAAGACGAGAAGGGTCCTTACAAGTGGCCACGGTCTCAGGGGAGACTTCATTCGCTTCTTCAAACCCCTCTCTACTTTCCAACTTCTCACGATATGTTTATCATATTTTAGAGTCAGAGGAAATAAATGTACCTAAAATGTAATATAAAATACACATTTGGGGCACCTGGGTGGCTCAGTCGGTTAAGCGTCTGCCTTCGGCTCAGGTCATGATCTCAGGGTCCTGGGATCGAGCCCCACTTCGGACTCCCTGCTCAGGGGGGAGTCTGCTTCTCTCTCTCCCTCTGCCACTCCCCCTGCTTGTGTTCTCTCACTCTCTGCCCCTCCCCCACACGTGCTCGCTCTCTTTCTCTCTCTCAAATAAATAAATCTTTAGAAAAAATAAATAAAATGGAATAAAATACCCATTTATGTAGACTTTAGATAGAAGCCCATGAAATTCATCATGGTTGAACGTCCATTCAACTGACTCACAGAAACACATCCACATCCACACTCGCGCACACAGTGGACACACACGCCTCCTAAGCACCCACAACTCGAGGCTAGGAACCCGCGAACGCCCACTGGGGTCTGTGGCTTGGCCGGGCACTCAGGGGAGCTGAGCTTCCACAGACGTGCCCTGTGGAACGAAGATGTCCTGGCCGTCCTGCAGACATTAGCACCGACGGATAAAAAGCAAAGCTTGAAGCCACGTGGCTGACCCGGCCCATCACCTTCTTCCACGTTTCAACGTCTGTGATGACTCATGAAACAAAACCTAAGCACAAATAGCCTCCTCCACTATGGCGGAAATGGGCTCTGCTTCTGCTGTGATCACTGGCCAAAGGACGGCGTTTTCCTCAAACGCTGACCTGGTCCACAGCAGCGAGGGCCACCTGCCCGCTGCGGGAAGGGCAGCCTCCCGCAGAGCCTGCCCCGAGCCCTGTGCAGCCAGCAGCACCGTCACAGCGAGGGACGAGGAATCACTGGAAACCTCACGTTATTAAAAAGATATACATTGTGACGGTAAGTTTATAACAACCCCACGATTTTGCCAGAAGTTCATGGCACGAATACTCTCTAAGCCCTGAACAAATGTCTCCCTGGCTACACACTGTCAGGGAGTGCACAGTTGCTCTGCTCGAAGACAGATAGTTGCTTCAGAAAGTTCCCTGCAGAGGTGATAGATGACCAAGGTCCCCATCAGGCTCACCACAGGGAATGCGTCCTAAATCAAAGCCCTCAACTCGGCCTGCCCACACACTCCTCCCTGGCCCCGTTCCATCAGAAAGGCTCTCAAAGGCCCATAAATGCTCCCACTGAGCCTGGGATGCCCACCAATCCCAGCTACGGTGGAAAACACTCTGCCCTCGCTCGTGTGGACAGCTCCTCACCAACAACACACGGCGTTAGCTCACGGACCTCACACCGGATGCTGAAGTCCCAGCTGACCACAGATGACCCCCCAGGGCCCCGGGAGGCAGGGCCAGCAGTGGCCACATGCCTTTCCAGTAGACCCCTGTCCCTTCTCGGGTGGGCCCTCTGCATCGCGTGCTGTCTATTCCCTGCATCACTCCAAACTTCGCTGGGGCACATCTTCCTCTCCCAGACTCCTTTTAAGGATGCAAACCGACATGAGGCCCCAAGAGTGACCTGTGGGCCGTGCCTCAAGTAATCAACTTTATTTTGTCCCACTGGCCAGGACAGAGTCATCACTCCCCAGCCGTGCGACCTCCAGCAAGTAACCGTACTTCTCTGTGCCTCCGTGTCCTCATCTGTCAGGAGCAGCTCATACCAGTGACTACAGGGGGCAGCTGTGAAGCTGAGCCTGGCGCCCGGTACACAGGGAGGCCCGGGAACCGCCCGCAATCACTGCTCCTGCTTCCGGCCTCAGGCGCAGACACTGCCCAAGCCCCGGTGAGGCAGGCCAGTGAATAGAGGGCGCAGCCAACACGGGAGCTGCCCTGATTCTGTCAACACTGTTTGGTGACCTGGGACGAGCCACCCACCCCATATAGGTGTCTGTTTTCTCATCAGTGAAACATGAGGATTTGGGTCCAATTACTTGAGGTTCACTTCAGCTTCCACAGTTTGATAAGTCAGATCGAATAGGTCTTCTGTTTTTGCCTCTAAATCCACCTTATTCAGGAAAAATAAAACTTTCTGCAAAGATGGGTAAAATCCAGATGCCACAACTCTTCTGGCAGGCAAGGTCAAGGGCTCACGTTCAGAAAGAAGGCCCCAGCATACCACCAGCGAGGGGCCCGCGGATCACCATGGAAGTCCTGGTGTCAGGAAGGCACAAGCCTTCTCGAGGGACTGTGGTTTTAGCCGCTTCCTTATGAAACTCCAACACGATGCTTACCTGGGGAAGGACCCTCCAAGAAGGCTCTCAGAGCCAAGAAGTCCCGAGTCTGAGACAGTCTTCTGGGCCATTTAAGCCTGACCCAGTGTCCAGGAAACAGCAGCACCGGGCAGGGGCCACCGGGCAGCACCACCCCCAGCACCCAGAGTGTGTCCTGCCGGGTCTCAGGGAGGCCACGGGAGGAACCAGCAAAGACCTCTGCGGCCCCAGGTGAGCTGAGAGGCAGCGCGGAACAACCGTGCACCCAGCCGCCAGACTCCCTGTCCACTCCGCCAGCTCCGGACAAGCATGGGGAGGCTTGCGGGCTCCCAGGGGTCCTGAAGAACAGGGGGCATCACTGAGTGTGCAACCAGTGGCTCCCAAACACTTGCAAGGACCGTGCATGCGGAGCAGAAGAGCCCTTCCTGGCAGTCCAGCATCCTGGTAACATGAGCGGCCCCCTCGGTAATGGTCACTTCTGGGGGCAGGTGAATATAGAAGGGCAGCCGCCTGACCAGATGGCAGACGCCCCCCCACCAACTGCAGCTCAGCGCAGGGAGCTTGCGAGGGACACAGAAGAACTCTGTCTCCACACCACGCTCACACTCAACACTCTGACAGAGATGGCATATCCCACACCAAGTAATTCTCAGACACCAGCTGGGTGTCCCATGGTTTAACTCGGCTCAGACCCTGACCCTGTCAACCGGAGATGGCTCAGACCCCACAGGTCAGGGGCTCAGCCCCACGAGACCACCCCTCACCCACCGTAAACGCTGATCGCAAGTCCAGGCTGTTCCCTGGGCTTCTGTGCCGACTGGCTCTGGATCAGAGCTTCCCACGACCCCCTGCTCAGGTTCCACAATTCGCTGGAGGGGCTCACAGAACTCAGTAAGACATTTTACCTACTAGATTACTGGTTTATAATAAAAGATACCACCCAGGGACAGTGAAAGAACAGCCCGGTGACCTGACCTGTTCCGGCCACTTCATCTGAGGTCCGGACACGAGATGAGGTTCTGCGGGCCGTGCCAGACAAGCTGTGCTAGCAGCTGACCCACCAGATCAAAGAGCATGTGCATGAACACAGACCAGCGCGACTACCCAGTCATGCCACAGAATCATGAGAAAAAGTGAATTATTGCTTTTTAAGCCAAATGAATGAAGGTCAGGCATGACTGGGGACTACCTGCCCCCCACTGGCCCCCACCTGTGGTCGGTGAGGCTGGAGGCACCTGCCAGACCTCCCAAGTGGCCCGAGGGTCATCCTTTATAAAGCACACCGCAGAATCTGGTGTTTGCCAGAGCATGACCTGTTTCAGCCACAGCCGGCCACCAGCATGCAGCCAGGGCCGGCTCATGCCCCCCCATACACTGGCCCTAATGCTCTGTCTTGAAATTGTTCCACACGTCATTTTGCACTGGGCCCCGCCAATTACAGAACCAATCCTGACTTAATGCTGCTCCATGGTAGGTAGGGCGGCAGCCCCCTGGGGCCATCCCACAAAGTCACTACAGGTGCTTGGTTTCTGGTCCTTGAAGTCAGACACCCTGAATCAAGGGAACATAACCAAGTCCCACCTACTCCTGGGGCCACATTCTCACTTGGGCCTCCACAAAGGTCTGCTACGTGTCCCGCGAAGCAAACCGCGGACGAACACGGCAATAACTTTGACATCGAGGCGGACGTGTTTCAGAGCAGCCGTGCCCAGTGAAGGAACGTGCTTCCCTCCCCAGAGTCACTGGGCACGGCCGGTGGGAATGATGAGCCACCGTGGAAACAGTGTCATGGCTCCTCAAAAATCAAACACAGAATGACCCTATGATCCAGCAATTCCACTCCTCGGTATCTGCCTGAAAGAACTGAAAACAGGGACTCAAAGAGGTATGTGTTCGAAGCAGCATTATTCACAGGAGTCAAAAGGCAGAAGCAACCAGGTGTCCGCTGACACACTGAGAGATAAACTGTGGTCCCTCCATAAAAGGGAATTTCGTTCAGCCTTAAACAGGAAGGGAAGTCTGACACCTGTTGCAAAATGGAACCTTAAGGACATCATGCTCAGTCAAATAAGCCAGTCACAGAAGGACAAATATTGTGTGGTTTTACTCGCGAGTCCCTCGAGTCGTCGAAATCCTGAGACCGAAAGCAGGAAGGTCGGTGCAAGGGACTGGGGGTGGGGGAACGAGGAGCTAGGGTCTCGTGGAGCAGATGACACTGTTCTGGAGATGGATGGAGGTGACAGGGGCACACCATATGAATGTGCTTCAGGCCAATGAACGGTATACTTTAAAATAGCTGAATTTTTTTAGTGGTTAAATTTTACGTTATCTGTATTTTAACAAAAGCTTTTTTGTTAGAAAGAACAAGAAAACACAGGAGATGGGCAAAGGGGAGGAAGACAGGCGAGCGATGTCAGGAAAGGTGCGGACCCAGAGAAGCACCAGGTTCCCACAGGGGGGATCTCGGCAACAGGGGCCCCAGGGAACCGCAGAAGCAGCCCCAAGTTAGAGCTGGTGCTAGACCACAGCCACTCAGGAAAGCTCAAGGCCAACACAACCACTTCAGTCCCATCGTGGCGGCTCCACACGGCCACCAGCAAGCGGCTGACGCAGGAGGGTCACTCCAGAAGGGGCGTCTCTGGCCACCTCCCTGCCAGCAGCAGAAAGCATCTCCGGGGTGAGAGCGTCTTAACCATGGATCCCAGCATCCTGAACACCACGGCTCTGCACAACAAAGTGCGTTCCAGAAAACAGCCCCTACCGTGGGCTAGTTTTGTACTCCAAGTTTTAAAACCTGCCTTTTTATTATAGCAAATCGTAAAGCGCACAAGAAAACAGAAGCTATGAGTAGCCTCGCCACCCAGAAATGACCTCTCTCACACATCCTGGCATATAATATGTACTTTCAGGCAGAAGGAAACCAGAATATGTCACCCCAAAATAGGCCCCTCTGGCACATTGCTTGTTTTGAATTAAAGGCATTTGCGCAAGAAGGACGCTCTGACCCTCCCTTTGCTCCCTGGAAGCAGGAGATAAAACTCCCACATGTGGAGGGTGCCCTCCCTGAAGCAGGTATGAAGCCATTCTTACCACAAGAGACAGGAAATGGGGGTAAGAAACCCGTATACACGAGCCTTGTCCAATGAACCCTTCCCTCTCAGCATTGCCCCGAGAGCTCGCCAGCCCAGCACAAACCCCTCAGTCTTGCCAGCTCGTCACATACTCATGGCTTCTTGGTCTAAAAGGCAGAAAAGCTTCCCGCTCTGCTCACTCTGGGGGTTCATTGTCCTGTGAAGCCTCGCACATACATGTGACAATTCAATAAATGTTTCTCCCGTGAATCCGTCATCTATCAGTTTAATCTTGGGCTCAGCGAGACACTCAAAGAATAGGATTCTTCCTCCCCTACAGACACACATCCAGAGAAGCGTCCACTTATGCACGCGCACACACACACACACATGCACGTGCACGCGCGCACACACGCACATGCACGCGCACACACACGCACCTGTACACTTGTGCAGGTATGCTGTATTTCTCATCTTTAACAAAAATAAAAATCACGGGGCACCTGGGGGGCTCAGTTAAGCATCTGCCTTCAGCTCAGGTCATACTCACAGGGTCCTGGGATGGAGCCCCCCATCGGGCTCCCTGCCCAGAGCGTAGCCTGCTTCTCTCTCTGCCCCTCCCCCCACATGTGCTTGCTCTCTCTCTCTAATAAGTAAAATCTTTAATAAAAAATAATTTTAAAAAAATTACTGTGTCTGCTCTCTTCATGCCTTTTTAAAACTTTACCCGTTACAAGCTTCCAAACCCGTATGATTCACTCTTCTTTTTGAATGACGTAGCAAGTGGAGAACAGACACTTGATGGCTCAGCTGCATTTCAAGTGAACTGATTCATATGGCGCACATTAGGGCTGCTTCCAAGTTTGCGATACTGTGGACACTGCAGGTTGTGGATCCTCATGGCCGAGCCGAGCACATGCGCAGCACATTCCCAGCTGGTTTCCGGCTAGGTCAAGGGGTGTGCATGTGCTCCTTGGTGCCCATGGCTAAAAGGCGCTCCAGAAAGCCACCCTGGAGTACACTCTACGGGGGTCAAGTGACAACTCCTAACGGGAAATCAACTTCAACTTGATTAAATTTGCTAAACAAACGATGGGATTTGGCTGTACATGTGGGACCAATGTTTAGTGCAAACACAGTGCGGCAGATCAGGGACCTGAGCCCCGGGGGAGGTACCTCTGCACCCGCAATCATGCCCCACAGCCGTGCCCAGGCCCGACCAGAGAGAACACGGGATGGCGGCCACCTCCCCAGAGCTCTCGGCCCATGGGGACTGGAGCTGGTTTGCACGGAGCTGCCCGTGAGCAGGGCCGGCCACGTGGCCCCGGCCCTCAGGAGCAAATCAAAGGACCCCATCCTGGTCTGCCCCTGCTGGTGCTGATGCCATTGATTCTGTGTCAGAAGTTAGCGGGATTCTGTTTTAATTGATGGCCTCGCAGCTGACCCCAGGAATACATTATTAATGAACACTCCATCTGTCCTGTCCATTCAGGGCCCTCGCGGGGCTGTGCGCATCTCACGGCCGCAGGGCACAGGGCCCACCAGGCAGCAATAACCCAGGGCTCTTAGCGCCGTCTGCCCACACTGAGAGCTCACCCTTGGGGTCCTTGTTAGGGTCCCGGCAGCTAACTCCGTTCAGGGAGAATGGCGCTTCCCTGCCTGCACACGTGGGCCCTTCGTGACCCCCGTAGCCTGATGTGAGTGCCATCGCAGAAGGCACGGAAGGTGTAAGGATGTGTCCGTGAAAGGGAGCAGGTGGGCGACCCCCGTACATGCTGCAGCAACCCAGCGGTCGCCGTCCAGCACTGGCTGGGACACGTCCGGCAACGAGGCTCTCACCTCCTTTAGAGTGCAGGCTCTGTGCACGGCCCACTCTGTCTGTGGATCCCGACTCCGGCCCCGGAGAAACCAGGTGGCAGACCCTCCACAGAGTGGGAGGCAACGTGTCCTCCCCCCGACGCCTCTCTGCGTGGACCCAGGCTGAGTGGACTGGCTCTGCCACAACAGCACCCCGCAGGGCTGCAGCTGGGGTCCCCTCCAGTGTCCCACGCAGGAAGCTGCAAACGCCCACTGCCATGGCCGTATTTCTAGCTGAAATGTAGGGCCCATGTCCATCCCAGCTACCCCGCACCTGCTCCATCTGCTCCACGCACCAGTGTCTGTGGAAACCACACTGGATCCTGACTGCTTGAGCCAATATGCTGTCACCCCTCAGCACCCGCTGTAACCTCCCCCAGCGTTGGGGTAAATTTTCAGACAGAGAGATTGTTCCAGAGCCCCGGCAGGACTGGCTCGTTTTACTCCACTGGTGAGTATTTACTCTGAGTTGTTAAGTGTGAGTCCTTAATTCTGCCAAGTTCCCAACCACTGCGGTAGGACCAGAGTCCCAGAGCAACAGAACCGCTGGACTGAGGGCAGCTGGGAGCCCCGGACAGTGCGGCCGAACCACGTCTGACACGGGCTTATTTGGAAGTGCAGTGTTGTTGGGGTGCCCGACCCAAGCTGGGGGTGAGGGTACGCGGGGCTAAAACAAATGTGAGCACCGCCCACCGCCCCGTCCCTGAAGGTCAGCAGGGCTTTTCTCTGCGAGTGAGGAAACCACAGGTACCGGGGGGCCCACGGGAGGCAGGGGTCCCGTGGTGGGCGGGGAGCGGGCACAGCGGGCTCTGGGCCAGGACCCACAGAAACGCTTCATTTCTCGCCACAAGCAAGATCATAACTTAGCATTCTGTTCATCTTTCCACAATGCAGTCATAAAATACAACATTTAATATGTTTTTATGGCAGAAGGCCAAAGTGCCCCGGACCTGGAAAGTCATAACCTGGCCCTGGAGAAGGGCCAGAGGACCTGGGAGGAGAGGGCAGGGGAGGGGGCAGGGAGCGGGCAGGGAGGGGCCTCCGGCAGAGAGGCCACAGTCAAGCAAGCAGGGGGCTGCGGCACAGACCCTCCTCAGGGTGGCAGGTGACATCTGGCATGGAGGCACACGGTGAGGGGGAGTGAGCCCCGAAGGGCAGGAGGGCCAGCTCCAGGCGGATGGGGAGCAGAGCAACCCACAGGGGTGGGGGCTTGGGGGTGAGCAGTGCCGTCTTCCCACCCCGTGCAGCAAACCACTGACCTTGCCCTCCCCTCATCCACACAACTGACATATTCACACAGAGCAGTTAGCCAGCTCTGTACTGCCACCAGGGCCATCACCCCCTGAGCCCCCACCCTGTGCCCACCCCTGTCAGCCCCGCAAGACCCCACGCTGCTTTGGCAGCCACCCACAAGGGACAATGTCTCCGCAGAAAAGGCCCGTCAGCTCAGCCACTCGAGGCTAGATCCTACAAGGAAAAGGGAAGGAACTGTGCACACAAATACATTTGGAGGAGCCCAACCCCGCCATACCCAAAGGCAGGCCTCCCCCATTAACGGGGAAGGAGGCGCAGGCATAGACGTCTGTGGACGTCTAGGGTCCTCACTGCTGATGGGCTCTCTTAAACACCTCCCCCGGCTTCCCTTGGACCAGAGTCAGGCCTCTCCTCCCCCAGCGCTCTCTCACTCAGCCTGAGTGACCTTCCGGCCTCTACTGAAGCTCATCTCATTTCCACCCTCTAGCCCTGAAGCCCACCGACGGCTCCCCCACACTGGGGGTCCCCTCAGAGTTCCACAATTTCATATGCATCTTGGGTGAGGCGATGGGTTGTGTGCTGGCCTCAAAACATGTGTCCACGCCCTAGTACCCAGAACCTGGGAATGTGACCTCCTCTGGAAAAAGGGTCTCACAGATGTAAGGTAAGGAAATCATCCTGGATTATCTGGGTGGTCCTTAAATCCAATGACAAGTGTCCTTTACAGAGACAGAAGGGAAGACACAGAGAGGACAGCCATGTGAAGATGGAGACACAGATTGAGGTGATGCTGCCAAGGAGCCCGAGGGCCCCAGTAGCCCCCACGAAGCTGGAGAGGCAGGAGGATTCCCCAGGAAGCCCCAGGGGAGTGTGGCCCTGCCTCACCTTGACTTCAGACTTCTGGCCCCTGGAATGTGAGAGGATCGATTCCGGTTATCCAGTGTGCGGTCACTTGCCGCCGCCCCAGGGTAGCGAATACAGTTGGCAAACATGCGGTATGGCCAGTGGGCAGGCAAAGGGCTACTGTCCTACTTCTGCCCTGACAACACGTCTGCGAAGAGAAATACACACAAGAGAGGGGGGGGGGGGGGGCAAGATGGCGGAGGAGTAGGAGACCTGGATTTCGTCTGGGCTCAGGAAGTCAGCTGAATGGGGATCAAACCATTCTGAACACCTACGAACTCAACAGGAGATCGAAG
>NW_027397120.1:2917956-2939875 GCF_003265705.2 Callorhinus ursinus
TGCCTTGACCTGAACACTCCCCCCGGGGAAACATCTTCTGGGACTCCTGTTGGTTTCGGGTTCTGCCTTTTCACAGCAAGACATTTCTTTTTTTTTTTTTTTTTTTATGTGAATGATTTCAAACAAAAGCAGTGATGAAATATACATGAACATTACCATGCACAGCTTTTTAGCTAGAAAAATTTCCTCATGGTTAGAATAACTGCTTCAAAGTGTTGTATAGCTGGGAGCCACTTGATTAGGTTAACACATGGGAAACAACATTTACAGAAAGCACAAATCTGATAACCACGTCTGAACCAGGAAAAGGTATTAATCAATAAACAAATGACACATTGCCCTCCTGGATGCCTCCCTAAACTTACAAAAGTGTCCACAAAATGAGGAGGCGGCAGCAGTGTGCCCCAAATCACTGTTAGACCCGGGCCCTTGGCCCCAAGCCTTGCTGAACACAGCTGCCCTGCCCAGGAAGGGGGGGCATATAACCCCTGCCTCCCTGAAGACAATTCTGAGGGCCGTCCGAGCTCCAGAGCTCCCTGTGGGCTGCTCTGCCGCCTCTGTTGTGGCTGCAACTGTGTTCAGCACCTCCCTTTGCTCTGTCCTGCCCCCAGGCACTTGCAGATATCCTTCCAAGAGCCCCTTAGAAAAATTCCCCGCGTGAACGCCTTTGCCTCAGAGTCGGCTTCCCAGGAACTGGACCCGTCCTGGCTGAACCCCTCCTGTCCCCATTTCAAGCACGCCATTCCCTCTTCAGTCTCCTCGAGAAATCTGAACTCTCCTATCTTCACGTTGTTTTCAGACTGTGTTATTTCTACTTCCCTTAGGTGTGCATTTTCCTGTGTGGGTTCTCCTCACTTTCTCAGGGCTATGAGTTTCTTTTTTCTTTTTTTTAGATTTCATTTTTTTTAAGTAATTTCTACACCCAGTGTGGGGCTTGGTCTCAGAACCCTCAGATCAAGAGCTATACCTTCCACCAAGCTGAGCCAGCCAGGCGCCCCTGGGCTACGAGTTTCTTACTGTGATTTGTCATTTTTGTTTGCAACTTTTCCCGTGGACATTTTCCCTCTTACCTGATTTTGCAATTGCCTCAGACTGGCCCTAGAGGGTTAAAGCAATTTTACAACAAGAATTTGGGGCTGGAAAAGCCTTGTTCTCACCACTCCATCTGGCCGCCACCTTTCCTGGACCTCCCTTTGGTCTCTGTTTGCCCTCCATCCTTTTCTCCAGTCCTGGGCCTGGGTGTTTTCCTCTTGAACCTGGCTTCTTCTATTTACGTATTCGTGCATTTCAAAGTTTGCTTATCACTTGCGTCAGGAGCAGAGAAGGGAGGATCCACTCCCCCACCTTGCCTTGGAAGTCCAGCCCAGCTCTTCAGCAGACAAATCCACGTGTTCAAAGGCCCTTCTGCATTCTGAGTCTAAATCTGCCTCCTCTATGTTGTGTTTATTAGTCTATGTTCATCCTTTGAAGACACCTAGAAAAGATTCCCTTCTTCTGATGTCCTGCCAATAGGTGGTCACTGATGGCAGTTCCCATGCCTTTTCAGGCTAAACATCCCTGTGCTGTCTAAAACACAGTTCTGAAAACTTTTACTCCCTAGAAATCCTTCCCTGGATGCACTCCCACGTGTCAATTAATATTTAATTCTCTTAATAAAATTTTCTTAATTCCCACCATTTCATTTTGCCATTGACAAGTCTACTTAGACTGTAATTTCACTGCCAGAATCCTTCTGTGTGCAAAGAGTTATGCACCCACGGCTCAGCAATCCCCCCAGGATATCCCTGATAGACGGCCAGCCTGCCTTTCCTGGAAAATTCTAGACACGGAGAACACAGAGTCACCAGCCAGTTCTCAGACCACCGGGCAGACACTGGGTGTGTTGGTCCTTTCATTGAATCCAAATCTTCCTTCAAGAAGATGAATGAATGTACAAGGACATGGATGCAACAGTCCTTCTCATTGAAAGCTGGGGGAGAGGGGTGCAGGCCAGACACCCAAACACTCATGAAGTAAGGGAGGGATGAAGTAAACTGACGTAAATCATGCCCAGAGGGAGACGAAATCTGTAAATGCTGACATGGTGTGTCTAAAGCCACAAATTGTCCGGGACACACTGTTATGGTGGGGGTGGGGGAGGGGGACAGTATAATGAGCAGTAACTGGTTTAAATATGTAAATAAATAAATAAAAGCATACATATGTGTCCGTATTTGTAAATACCTAGGAAAAAAATCTGGGTGGTTGCTGCCGGCAGTGGACAGTGGCTCCCTGTCGGGAGGAGACCAGAAAGGCGCAGGGCAAAGCATGAAGCAGGTTTTCTGTTTGTTTGATAACTAAATACTTCTACGTTGTTTGAACTTCTACTGTGAACATATACAACTTTTGTAAAAGAAAAAAGGAAAACATATTTTCCAAAGCCACGTGCAAATGAAAAATAGTTCTCCTAGCCCATGTGAGTATTTGCTGTCTGTAGACCTGTGCTAAGAGCACCACGTGCCCACGCTTACTGAGCCTCAAAGCAAGCCTCTGCCACCATACCCTTTAACAGACGAGAAGGCAGAAGCACAGAGAGGTCAGGTAATTTTCCCAGGCCACACAGCAAGAACAGTGCTGGCCAGGACGAGCATGCCGGGGTCCAACCCAGAGCCTGCACACTCAACGCCTGCCCTGCCAAGGGCTTCTTCAGCCTGAACTTGGGCAGACGATGCTGGGGAACAGGTGGCAGTGTCCAGCAGCTGCCCCCACCTTCATGGGGCGGCCCCAAAGCTCCGGCTGGCACACATATACCCTGCTCCTACATGAGCCCTGAAGGCCAAGGCGACTAGGTCTCGCTTGCTTTTTCTCATGAAGTCTGCACAGTGCCTGACAGCAGAAAAGACTCAATAAACTCCCATTCTAGAATGTTCTAAAATGCATTCCAGATCCACAGTCATATACATTATGTGTTAAGCCAGGTATCTGGAGCCCTTGCTATTCCTGAGTCTGTGATGTATAAGTTATGTGGCTTGGATCAAGATCCTTAGATTCCCTGTGTCCATTTTCTCACCTTTCAAACAAAAATACCTCACAGGCTGCTGTGAGGGTTACGTGAGAATTACAGGAACGGGAAGACTTAGCAATGCGGGCCACACAGAAGTGCTTAAAGACTCAGCGTACGTGTTCATGCTTTCTCACAGTTGTACCTGGACTGCCTGGTTGGGGTGGCAGGTGTCCACACCTCAGAAGAGCAGTCGCTGTTGAGTGACACACCGGGAACTGACACCCCAGCCCCCCGGCAACCCCCACCTGCTCCGACTGTTCCACCAGAGATGCCTAGACCACTGAGGTTCCATCTAGAAGCTTCCTTCTGTTGGTGAACATCTGCCATGTCTGCTCTGCCCGCCCACCTGCCAGAGGAAGACGAGCCTCCCTCAGGGGAGCCCTGGCCTCTGTCCTTCGGGCCCAGGGCCCTCCTGGGGGCCAGGCGCAGACAGCGGACATGTAGGGCCCTTCAGAGCCGCCTCTCAAAGCAAATCGCCCGCTGCCTGGCTCCCAGTGAAGCTCCTCCTCAGGTGAACGGGTTTCTGCACAGAATGTTCCTGATGACTCTTACAAATGCTGGCTAGCTGAGTTAATTAAGAGAATGAAAACAATGGTGAAAACAAAACAAGCTAATGCCGCTCTCCATGGCAGCAGCAAGAGGAAAATAAAGCCCTTCAAAATTCTAAGGTGCCAGCAGACCTACTTAGTGTCTGATTAAATAGCCCCTTCCTTTGGAAAATAAATTCCATAATTCTTTCCGAGACTAGACCAATAAACAGCTACTTAAGTGTTTTTGTTTGGTTGGTTTTTGCTTAAAAGTTTTCCTAATCCTTCACTCTCAGCTCTGAAGCCAGAGGCCTACATTTAGAAGCCTAACTAGGCAGGGATGAAGGTTTTAACTCCTTGGTCCCCTATCCTTTCCCTTTGCTCTCCAGCCGGCTGTCCTCTGTCCATGGTGCTGGAGAGGGCACCTGAGGGACCAAGACCTGGGGGGAGGCCATGCTCCCCTTCGACCAGCTGGTGGCCAGAGACAGCTCTGGAATGTGAGTGAGTCCTCACTGGGAAGACAGGACTACCTTCCTGTCAGCGCACGTGCTGCCTCCCCCGACGCCATCCCCAACCAGCAGGCCCCACAGATTCGGGGAGACCCATGGTTGAGGGGAAAAGTTGGAGCTTTGGGCCCAGACCCACAGACCTAGGCTCAAATCCTGCCATGCACCCTGCACCTGTCCTCACCTCTCTGAACCTGTTTCCTGCCTGCAAAATGGGGTCTCAGTCACTATTCGGTTTTGCTGTGAGGCTCCGCTGTGAGTAAAGGGCCCAGCTCAGTGCCCTAAACACTCCCGCCCTGATACAGCCCCATTACCGAGTCTGTGTGCAGCCCAAGGATGCAGAAGAGGCAGGGTCCCACGTGCAGACCTGAGCCCCATTGTGGATACATCCTTACCCTCGGCTCTCAACAGAGAAAAATGTATTAACCTGTGTTTGATGAGGAAGCTTTCTTACTTGCCAACTTTGATGCATCTTTCTAATATACTAACGCCCCTAATGAAGATGTGTACAAGATTAACACATGCAATTAGAAAGAGAGCCTTTTTGTCTCATTTGATACAGAATCAGCTTTTTATTGCACAATTTATAATACCTTCACATTTTCAAAGTCAAGGAACACAGAAAGGGGAACTCAGCATGCCAGAGTGTATCATGTATAATTATCTTTGGAGGAAAATGAGAACAAATGCATGAGATAAATCTCATTGCCCACTGAACAGTGAAAACCCACAAGAAACAGAAAAATGTCCAGAAGTTTGTGTTCACAACAAGCACCCTTTAAACTGGCTTCATACACCCTTTGTGAACTTTCAGAATGTGGTGAAGTGTCCTGGGCAGCACTTTGGACATGAAAGAACAGCATTTAAGGAATCCATACTATCAGATTCTCAATGGGTTTTCATAGCCTTGGCTGCCAAGGTCAGAAAGACAGGCAGCCAGGAGCACTGCGCTCGTCCACATTCATCTGTGGGTGGGGTGGGGGCAGGACCCCCAAGCGCGCCCACCTGGGGTTCAGAAAGCACAGGACACCAGCCAGGAGCCCCGGGCTGCCCAACAGCCGGTGCCCATGACCACCCAGCTTCACAAAAAGGACGCCTCCTGCCCTGCGCATTGCCCACTGCGGTCAGAGATGTGGAGGGCACTGCCTCCCTGAACATGAAGGAGCCAAACACCCAGAAAATCAGCTGAACCCTGGGCTGAGCCAACGACCCTGGGCTTTCGGGCCACTGTAGTTAGACGGAGATCCTTTACCAGCCGCCATCTCTGAGAGAGCTTGGCAAGCTGAGAGTTGCTGCCAAGGCACAGGTGTGCCCCTGGGCCTTGTGGGGGGCACAAGAAGGCAGAGCACCCACCAGCAAACTTGAGGATCACAGCGGGCATTTAGTGATCCTCTACCCCTCAAGAGTTCCCGTGTTATCAGCCTGACACCTGCAAGTCACCCAGCCACCTAAGAGGGGGGTGGAACGGGGAGGGAGGTGGGGAGGGGCATGAAGGGAGGGAGGGAGTGTGTGAGGGGAGGGGGTGGGAAAATAGAAGGGGAGAAGTGAAGGCAGAGGGAGAGTGGCAGGGGAAGGAGGGGAGGGTGGAGGAGAGGGAGGAGGGCTGGGGGGGGCAGAGGAGGGGGGGCAGAGGAGGGGGAGGGGAGGACTAGGAAGGAGGAGGAGGGAGGGGAGGCAGGAGGAGGGAGGGAGGAAGGGCAAGCAGGGCTTTCAGGGCAGGTACACAGCAGGGGAAGCTTATAGGAGAGAAACTATTTTGTGGGTAATTCATATAACAAGAGCATTAAAAATAACCTGTGGGAATTATTTTGACTTTCAAGAAACTCTCTTAAAAGGCTACTTCCTCTCTGGAGGGTAAAATGCTTTCTGATGTTAAAAACCCAGGAAGACAGGAAAGAATGCTCTGTGGGTTCTCAGGGGAAAGCGGTGACCCTAGAGACTGGGAGAAGCCAGGAGCTCGGGGTGCTCTCTGGATCGCTAACCACCAGCAAAGAGGGATCATTTGTTAGTTCCAAGAAAAACGGGCTCTGGGGGCCGGGGGTGCTGCAGACTGCGGGCAGGGGCCCATCAACAACGGGGACACGGGTAGCACCAGCCGACTGGACAGTTAAAATGGAGAAGGTAGTAAATTTCACGTTGTGTTTATTTTGCCATAATCACGTAGATGAACAGGTTTTCTGAAAGCTTTAGGAGCAAGCAGTGGTGAGCTGAACCTCCTCGCCACCCTGGGCCCTCCCTGGCTGGGGGATCACCCCTCCTGGCTCACCAGACCTTTCCGGGTCTGCACTCCCTCAGGTTGGCCCTGGCACCTCCACGGTCTTCTCCCTGCTCCTGGGGTCCCCAGCTACGAGACAAACGTGGTCCCCCAGCCCGGGCTGTTCCTCTCCCAGGGACTGCGCATGGCCTTCAGCCAGATACAGCTCCCGGACATTAGGCCAACCCCCCAGCTCAGCAAGGAGGCTCGGGGCTCTGTCCTGGGGGTGGCAGCCCTTTGTCAGGGAGACCTGTCCCTGCCCCCATTCCCCCCCAACCTGCGTGTGCTGAGGCCACATGGGCGCCAGCATCCCCCAACCCTGTCCTTCCTCCAGGACACCAGGCTTCCCTGAGTCAGGGGTTCCGGTGGGAAAAGCGGCTCAGGCCCCACAATCTGGCCAGGCTGTGCCCTGTCCTGGGTGCCACCCCAGACTCCGGACTGCCCCGGCTGTGGACAGTGAACAGACTCTGCTGCGGCATCTTGCTGGCTCTGCCCTGGGGTTGCCGCATCCTCACATGGACATCTGCACAGAGCTCCAGGGTCCAGAGCAGCCCCCCTCCAGCTGCTCACTGCCAGACCTGGGCCTCCCTCTGCGACACCCCCCACCCCTGCTGTGTGGGGTCCCCACCTGCCCCCGCGGGAAAGGCCACCAGGGAGCTCCTCCGGGCTGGGGAGCTCCTCAGGGGTGCCGGAGCCCCGCACAGGTGCCCCGTACCTCCAGCCTCTCCCAAGCACATACCCTGGGGTGGGGGGACATCCAGCATTTCCCCTCACTCAGCTCCCCCAGAGCTTCTGGGGGCCACCACTCCCCAAGGTCCTGCCAGCGCGTCAACTTCCGAATCCTGGGGAAGTCCTCCCACGTCCCAAATCCCCTTTTCTACCCTGATGGGCTACTGCTGAGGGTCAGCCCCAGGTGGGAAACAAAGGCAGAAGGAAATGGAGATCAAATTAAATGTCCCTGGGCACCTGGGGGCCTCAGTCGTTAAGCATCTGCCTTCAGCTCAGGTCAGGATCCCGGCGTCCTGGGAGCAAGTCCCGCATCGGGCTCCCTGCTCGGCGGGGAGCCTGCTTCTCCCTCTGCCTCTGCCTCTCTCTCTCTGTCTCTCGTGAATAAATAAATACAATCTTTAAAAAAAAAATTAAATGTCCTTTATAACCTGCAGCCCATCGACAAGTACTTGAGGCAGACAGAGTATAACCTTCCTCCAGGAAGCTCCCAACTGCCTAATGTCAGTGCCTCGCGAGAGGGAAAAAACGACCTCCTCTGACAATAGCCAGGCTTGGGGGATCCCGTGGGTCCCCTTTAGCCGATGAAAGTCCTTTTGGAGCTTCCCTTCTCTTACTTCCCCCAACCCCAAAGCATATAATCAGTTGCTCCTCACAGTCTGGGGAGGGGCAGCAGCTCCTTCTGCCCACGGGTCCTTTCCCCTAGCTTTCATAAAAGAACTCTTTCTCAGCTATCGGCTCTGAACCCCAACAACAACTCTACTCCAAAAACTACATCAAGCCCTAACATACTCTCCCACCCCTGACTGGACAGGCCAGAGGGTCCTACAGCCTGAGGCAAGGATCATTTTAGGGGTGAGCCCTCTGCAGGCCCAAACTGGGGAGAGGCCTTGACCTGTGGCCAGCAGGGGAGGCCTGGGCCTGCAGGGCAGAAGTCTGCAGTTTTCAAGCCCGGGGAAGTTGGGGGGGGGAGCACTAGCCGGTAATGGGAGGACCAGCCCCTTCTGCCACAGAATCAGAGGATCCCAGAACCCCTGGGGACCTCATCCCACATCTCAGGTCCTTTCGCTTCCCCTGCTGAGGCTGAGCTCTGGTCAGGTGAAGCCTCCTCTGCCCCCGCTGTGGGGGTGGGGGCTCTAGCTCCTGCCAAGGGGCCCCCCCGGGAACATCCACTGCCCCAAGTGCTGTGCCCCTGCCCTCCTTGTCATTACAAGCCCCACGTTCCTCCAGCGCCACGGGCTGCCCCTTTAACCAGCCACGAGGGCAGCTCCCCACTGCTGCTCAAAGTTCTGAGAAGTGACCTTGGGCCAGGCCAGGCTCCCGCCCCTCCAGAGGCCGGTCCTCAATACCTGCTCCCAAATCTCACCCCAGGGTCTGCCTTCAGAAGCCAGCCCAGAGGGACCCACTCTGACCTGGAGACTACTGTGCAGGAGGTTTCCTAGGGACCCTCTGAGCAGGACCCTCTGGGGGAGGGGAGCAGCGAGGAGGGGGCGAGCCGGGCTTCCTTTGGTCCCCACAAAGGCCTCAGCCCACCCGTGGGGAGCTCTGCCACTGGGATGCCCTCCAGAGGGGCACCTGGGCTGGATGCTCCAGGCTGACACTCCGGGAAGGGGCATGACCTTGGGCCTGCTGACAACAGCCCCCCGCAGCTGGGGGCATAAACCTTTCCACCAGAACAGGAGCTGGGCACAGCAGGGCATCTTCTACGAAGGAGGGCCCTATGAGTCACCCTCACAAGGAGACACTGTGGAGAATGGACAGAAGGCCTAGGAACGGTGCTGGCATGAACTGAGATGAGCCAGCCAAGTGGGGGCATGTGGTCACCCTAGTTACAGAGACCGCACCCTGGGACAGAACAATACACTCAACTGCAGCCACCACACTCACTGGTCAGAGCCATTCCTCAGCATCTCTATTGTTGTCCCCCAGCTTCCATGGTTCCCGAGATGCTGAGGGTGCCATCCCCATTCACCAAAGGAGAAGCAAGGGTCAAAGGGTCATGCCCAAATTCATGGACAGCCAGCACCCAGGATGTGTCTGCCACATGCATCCCCCCATCCCTGCGCAAATGGCCGGCAGCCTGACCTCTCCGGGGCTGGTGATCCAGGTTTACTGGGGGTTCAAGGGTCTTTGTCAATGCAAAGCTGACCAGGGCCCCCCAAACATAAATTTTTTATTTTTTAAATTGTGGTAAATTACACAGAACATAAAAGTTACCATTTTAGCCATTTTTCTCAGTGCACAGTTCAGCGGCATGAAATTCATCACCCTGGGGTGCAGCCGTCACCACCGTCTGTCTCCAGGATGGTCTCACCTTCCCAACGGAAACTCTGTCCCTGTGAAACGTGAGCTCCCCTCACACCCTGGCCACCACCGTCTACTTCCTGTCTATGGTGGCTGTTTCAGATACTTGGCGTGAGTGGAATCCTGCCACACTTGTTCCTTGACCGGCTGAGCTCCGCAGGGTCCCGGGTGCACCTGCGGCCCGTGTCAGCACTCACCACACCACCTCCTAACATTAAATAATGTCCCACTGCAGGTGGGCGTGGGGGTTAAAAACAGAAAGGAGTCCTCAGGCTCCAAGGGAGCCCCAAGGCCAGCCATGGAGAGGAGAGGCTGGTCAGTGGGCAGGGCTGTGGGTCAGGGCCGTGACCCTCGGGGAGGAGTCTCCTCCTGTCTCTCGAGCCACACAGTCCTCTGGGCCACTCCGCGATCAGCTTCCAGACTAATAAAATCCAAATGGAGTTTTAGATGGCTCCTAATGAAATTATGGGACTTCTGATGTTCGCTTGAAGGAAACGTTAATTCTGAAATATGGCGCTAATCTGTGGCTACCCCTTCAAGGGGAACGGCATCGCTCCAGGGGTCTGGCTGGGCAGGCACTGACCGAGAACCATGCTGACGGGCAGGGCAGGGGAGCTGGCCCTGGGCTCTCTCGGGCCAGCTCCCCTGCCTGCTGCCAGAGCCTTAGGATCTCCTGCAGAGGAGCTGCCTGGCTGCAGGGGGGTTCCTCTGAAGTGGAAGGAGCCCCTGCACCCTGTCTGCCTGCCTACCTGGAACCCAGCCACAGGAAGACAGGCCCAGCTCCACCGCCATCCTGCGAACATCCTGGGACGGTGAGGCTGGCAGCACAAGGCAGGGGAGGGCCCGGTCCCAGGGACACAGGAGGCTGTAGGGTCACCAACCCCAGGGATACCTGCTCCTTGTGGCCCAGGGCATCCTGTCTGCATGCCATCGGTCAGCACATTACATGCTTCTGGCTCATCCCCCTAACACATTTTAGGGACCCCCACACGGGCTGCCTTCACTCCACTGCACAGGCCTCAGCAGCCCGTTAGGGCTCAGTGCGTGCAACAGCGTCTGAAGAGTGAGGCTGGCCCTGGCCCACCGACCCCTGCCCGCACCCCTCTGCCGCTTCCCGCTGCTGGCTCCCTCACTCCCTCACAAGGACCCTCACCCAACAACACCTCCTGACGCTGTTCTCGGGGACCGGGCACCACACTGCTGCCCCCAGCCCCTCCTGCCTCCCTTGCGGCTTTTTAGGCCGGCACCTCCTTGCCTCCAGCACACAACTAGCTGCCCTTCTAGGCCCGGACTCACTGCTGGCGCAGTACCACCCTGTGAGTGACCGCTGGGGGCCCCCACACCCTCCCTGCCAGCCCCGCGCACAGAAGAGCAAACTGAGGCAGAGCAGTGTCGGTGACCACCAGGGCGGCACAGGAAGGACAAGCCTGAGCACGTCCACGTTCACAGATGGGGCTGGGGTGGGAGCTGCCTCGGCCAGCAGGAATGGGGGCAAGTCTCCCAGAGCACACATTCCAGAAACAGTACTTCCTACCTTCTCTTTCAATCAGAGGGACGGGGTTCCTATGTCACTCCTGGGGCCTCGCTGTGGCTTGATGCCCAGACACAGGGGTGGGGGGGAGGCCAGGGTCACAGCCCCGCTGGGTGCATTCCCACCCTGCCCCAAGGGAGCCTCATGTCCAGGGTCTAGCAGGGCCACCTCCCTCCACCCCCTCCCCAAGTGCTGGCCCCTCCTGCTGTCCCACCCCCACCTGGGGAGACCCCGGGGCTCTCTGTGCTCCCCCAGCCAGGGAGAAACCCCCTGGGGGGAGACAGTTGTCTCCTCTCCTTCTCCCAGTCCAGCTTCCTCACCCACCTCCCCCTGCCCCCCAAACCAGGGTCCTTCCCCCCCAAGGCCATCCCCCCTCCTGTGGGGGTGGGGGTGGACAAAGAGCCCAGGGGGATGGGGGAGGCCTCCCTTCCCAGCGCAGGATTCCCCAGGCGGCAGCCACTAAAGGCAGACTCCCGCTGGGATGGGGGGCCGGAGGTCCAAGGAGAGCAGACACAGAGGATTAGTATCACAGAAAGGCCAGCGAGCTATACGCAAATATCTTGAAATCTGACATCCCTCTAGGCACACGGCAACTAAAACCTGATGAAAGCCAAGTATCACTGATTTCCCCCTTCCAGCCAGTTCTTGTAAATCTTCCAAGCCAGGCCTGTGACTTTTATAAAGCTCTAAAGGCTCATTTCTAAGTAAGTCCACACTAAAAGGCAGCACATTTTAGAAAGCAAGCTTCAAGAATGAAGCCACCGTTGCTCGGGATGGCGCCTTTGGAGCTGGGGAGGGGAGGCCGGGACTCAACCTGGACTGGGGTCCTTGGGCAGGGATGCCTCATCGTCACCTGGGCTTCCGGAAATAATAAGTAAAGGTTAGAGGGTGTTTTGGGCAGTAACCGGACGTTTATTTAATGTTCACTCTAAGTTGCTTTCTCCATGTTCTGCAACCCAGACGTCACTGAAAGCCGGAGAGCTGACTGACATGCCAGCTCCCTAGGCCGTGACCGAGGCGGGTGCTGTTACAATTCACCCAGGTGTGCCAGGAAAGCTCCAGGTGGGATTGCCTGGCCCCTTCTCCAGCCTGAGGACAGAAGAGGACACACTTCTCACAGAGATCCAAGGGCTGTGAGAAAGCACAAATTTCAACTGCCTGAACATCTGGTGTCTTTTTCACAATTTCTACTTCGATCTATGTTTGGAATCCATTATTCACACGTTTGCACAGTTAGCCAGACACGTTCCCTGCAAAACCGTCAATGAGCAGGTTGCTCCATCGCTGTGTCCACGGGGGTGCATAAAACAGAAGGATGTCCCACCACACTGGGCGCAGGGGGCGGTCCACGCACCTGCTGCCTTCTCCGCGGCATCTGCTCAGCACCCTAACACACAACGGTTAGGTCATCGGGGTTCATGAGAAACTGGTAGCATCACGATCCCTTTCCCCACAGAATCATCTTCTGGGTCGAGGGTCTCAGCCATAAGCACTAAAAGAAATCAGTCCCCACTTTTTATCTGCTAATAAAAGATTCTCTTGGCGCAAACTGCTTCGTGCTTGGAGAAGAAATCTCCATGGAATCTGACTGGGTCCAGCTAACGCAGAGGATTTGGAGCAGACAGGAATGTGGGGGGCTGAGACCCTCAGCCTGGGGAGGGGCAGCCTGGTGAGCATCAGCCGGGAGCCGCTGTCCCCAGGAGGGCAGGCCCAGATGCCCTGCAGGCCTCCCTCAGTCGGGAGCGTCCAGTGGGGTGGATGGGAGCAGCTCGTCACTGACCTTGGCCACGTCTAAGGAGTGGGGACTGGGTTGCCCACTGTGGCCCACTGTGCCGACGGCTCCTCATAGGATCCCGTCCAGAGTGGGGACTGAACCACACATGCTCCCAGCAACACTCTACAAGCCTCTGTGCAGGCATCTTGGGGTCTCTCCTGCACAGCACACTGGGCCACACACACTCAGCTGAGCACTGCAAACTTTGGGCCAGAGCTCCTGCCCCAACTCCCATCTGGACTCAGATGCTGGCCTTCTGCGAGACATCCCAGGGCTGTTGACAGGAGCACAAACGAGACACGTTGGAAATGGGCTTGTATCTCCCCATGCACACTCATGTGAGCTCACACACACATGCACACCCACGCACACACCCCCACACCAGCCTCTCCTCCCAGACTCTGCCTGGGACCCCCGCACCAGCCAATGTCCCTGCAGCTCAGCGCAGCAGAGATCCCACCTCTCCCTCCCCGCACCCTGGCCCCACTCAATGCACCCCTGCAGCCAGAGCAGAGTCTCCCTCTGCCCCTGGAACTGGGGTAGCTTTGCAGACGCAAAGTAAAGGTCAGGGTATCAGCTCTCGCCAGGGCTCCAGAGGCACTGCACACGCCCACTCCCTTTCTTGGACACCATGCCACTGTGAGATCAGGCCCAGGTTGGCCGGGGAGGGGGTGATGAGAGGCCCCGCAGAGCCCAGCCAGGTCAGCCGGCCCCCTCCCAGCCCACATATCCCATGTACGTGAGACCCCCTACACCCCAGCTGGTAGCAGACCCACGAGGGTGCAGATAGGCCAGAGAGGGAACGTGAAGGGACAGAGTGCTGTTATTGTGGCCACAGACAGTTGAAAAACACTGTCCTATTTACACGAAAGCATAATTAATACCGGGCACTCCCAGAAAGACGTGCGTCTAATCAAATCGCCAGGCTGCACAGGCAGGCACTGGCCCGGCTCCCCGACTCTGGAAAACAGAATCCTGCTGCGATAATCAGGTAAGGGCCACCTGTCCGGGCACAGCTTTGAAACAGAGCTGGTGAAGTCCAATCAGGGTTGGTGGATCATATCGGTATCAACATGGTGTGTTATTAAACTGCATGATGCCCCTTATGATAGGGAACTAGGTGGGGGTACCGGCATTTCTCCCTGTTACTTCTCACAATTGCATGTGAACCTACAATTACCTCGAGCTTTCTCAAAGTCCCACTGGCCAGGAACAGGATGGAGCAGCCCAAACAGCACACAGAGCAGCTCCTGTGGGAAACCACACCCTGGGGAAGCAGAGATACAGAAAGAGAGCGCACATCTGGACCTACTGGGGGTTCTGGGGGTGGCAGGAGGGGGCAGCCTGAAGGCGAGGATCAGGGGGGCTGCCCGGGTTTGGTAGCAGGGAAGAAAGAGAAAAAAGGTTTCCCCCCAGGATGCCCAGCATCTCCCCGGGCTCCAGAGTGAATTCCCCCAAAACTGCAGAGTTGTATGGAAATAAACCAAACTTATAATTTTGATAGGTCATTTGAGTTTGGGAACAAGTCTACTTCGCCAGAATGATTCTTCCCTCTATAATTAAAATCCTTTATTAACTGCCAAGCCAGTACTGTTCCCCAATTCCCCAAGACAGACAAGATAGTGAACCCACATCCGCTGGCCCCGGTGGGATGCGGTCCAAGCAGGCTGGGGGGGCTCAGGAGAGGGGGCCAGGCCCCTACAGACACGCCTCCCTGGGGCTGTGAGCGTCCCCAAAACCAGGCACAAATTGTGGATGTGTCTGAGGATCCCTGTGGGACCCAGGGGGCACAGTGTCCTCTAGCCCAGAACTTTGCAAAGTCACCTTTTCCTCCATGGTGCCCACATAGCTGGCCCGTAAGAGACAGAGTGCATGCCTGATGGAGGAGGCCATCTGGGAGCACAGGGCTCTGGTCCAGCAGGTCTGAGACTTGCTTCGGTCTGTGTCAGCTGAGCAAGAGCACTGAATATGGCAGCTTTGGGATGCCAGCAGAAGCTGGGCCTGTGCCCCAGGAGCCCTGGATGTACCCCAGACAGGGAGCTAGGTCAGAGACAAAGTCAGAAATGCCCAGAGCGGCGGCCCATCCCCACCACAGGGTGCCATGGGAACTGTCCACATGCTTGGTTCAGCCCTGAGGGATGGCCCTAATCCCATTTTTTCACTTCATTTGAAATACTCCAAACACAGACGAGAATAGAGACCCACATAACAAAAACCATGTAACCACCACCAGGCTTTAAGTCTAAAATAAATACCCAGGAGTCCACATTGGCATACACAAGTGATTGGATAAATAGACAAATGGGAAGAAGAGAAAAATCTCCCAAAATTTCCAGGTAGAAGAACTCCAAGCAGTGTATGTGATACTCCCCCAGAAGACGGCCCTGCAGTGTGGGTGGTGCATGGTGACTTCCTTCCAAAGAAGCAGTCAGTACGGACAGGGGTACAAATCAGTATCTCAACAGTGGAGACCATCATGACCTCAGTCAGGTGATCAAGGTGAAGGTCAGCTGTGATAAGTCAGGTAGACAGCAAGGACACTCACCACGATGAGAGAAGCGCACTTTACCTTTGTGACTCCCTCCCCCAAATCTACTGCCCCAATCTAATCATGACAAAAACCTCAGACAAATCACAACAGAGCGAAATCTTCCAAAATACCTGACCAGAGCCTTCAGACTGCCAAGGTCATCAAAAACAAGCTGTAAGTAGATCTGAGGAGGTCTGGAAGGAGGGAATTCATCTCTGAACAGGGTAAACATCATAGTCACATAAGAGTTTAGTTGGAAATTGTGGGCTCAAGGCCCACTACTGGGAAAAACCTCTTTTTAGAGTGCTTCCGAGCCACCCGCGGCTGTGGGCTGGGACTACAAGTCCCCACCAGCAGGAACCCAGGAGCAGGGTGGGAGAGGGCGGCGGTGGGAAAGAGAAGCATGCTGGGAACTGTAGCTGGGTCACCTCCGCGTTCACAGAGGTTCACATTCGCTGGAGACATTAATGAGAAATATGTCTAAAAGACGAAGCACAGGGCACGCGGGTGGCTCAGTCGTTAAGCGTCTGCCTTCGGCTCAGGTCATGAACCCAGGGTCCTGGGATCGAGCCCGGCATCGGGCTCTCTGTTCCGCGGGAAGCCTGCTTCTCCCTCTCCCACTCCCCCTGCTTGTGTTCCCTCTCTCGCTGCGTCTCTCTCTGTCAGATAAATAAATAAAAATCTTTAAAAAAATAAAAAAATAAAAGACAGGAAGCGGGAGAGACTTGGGTAAATCTTCAACCTGGATACTCAGGAGATCAAAGAAAAGACTAGCAATAACTCTCTGAACAGAGAAGCGACCACTTTCTGGAAGGTAGGACGTGCGGAGAAGTGACTCCGAGGCGATATTCGGGAGGATAGACGGCGGGGGAGGGGGCCTCCATCGGCCGCTTCTGGCAAGTGCTAGAGCCGCGGAGCACAAAATCGGACCTTTTGGAAGTTGGCTCCGCTGAGGGACGTCGCTGCAGTGGCTAAGCGGGGGTGGAACCTTCGCGGGACAGTGTGGTCTCAGGACCCTCGGGGTCACAGAAAGACTGGGGGTGCCTGAGTGCAGCAGAGCTCCCAGGGATCGGAGCGGGGAAGCCGGCTGCAGAGACGGAGCCGGGGCGCAGGCTCTCAGCTCGGGGTGGCCATAAACTGTGATCCGCGGCCCAGTCGGGCCACTGCTCCTCCAGCAGGGACCCAACAGGCGGCAGATCCGGGGAGACTCCCCTTCCTCCCCCGGGAGGAGCGGCGCGGGAGCGCACCGCAGGGATCTGCTGGGTTTGGAGACTCCACACGGGGTCGGGTGCCAGAGATAGAAACGCTCGGTCACAGGCCGGGTGAGCACGGAGTGCGGCCGGAGACCGGGGAGACGGGAGTGACGGCTTTCCTCTGGGGGCGCACTGAGGAGCGGGGGCCCGAGTTCTCAGCTCCTCCGGGTGGAGATTGGAAGGCCACCATTTTCACCCTGGTCCTCCAGAGCTGTACCGAGAGCTTGCAGGGAACAAAAGCTCCTGAGAGCAAACCGGAGCAGCTTGATTAGCCCGGACCGACAAGGGCGGGGCAATTCCGCCTCCGGCAAAGACATTTGGGAACCACGGCAACAGGCCCCTCCCCCAGAAGATCAGCCCGAACAGCCAGCAAGCCAAGACCAAGTTTACCGATCAGGGAGAACGGGCGAACTCCAGCGCTAGGGGAATAGTGCACATAGAATTCATGGCTTTTTTACCATGATTCTTTAGTCGTTCAAAGCTAATTTTTTAAATTTTCTTCATTTTTTTAATTTTTTTTTAATTTTTCCTTTTTGCTTTTTCAACCAACATCTTATCTTCTCTATTCTTTATTTTTTATCTTTTTTAATTTTCATTTTTAGAGTCACATTCTATCCCTTCATTGTAGTTAACCTTATTTTGTGTGTGTGTGTGTGTGTATATATATATATATATATATATATATAGTTTTTTTCTCTTTAAAATTTTGGGATACAGTTTCTTCTAACAGACCAAAATATACTTTAAATCTCTAGTGTATGGCTTTGTTCTAGTCTCCTGCCTGAACACATTCTCCCCCCCCGTGTTTTAAATTTTTCTCCTTTTTTCAACCAAATTCTTATCAATCCCTTTTATAAAATCTTTTATAATTTTCATCTTTACATTCATATTCCATCCCTTCATCATATATACCCTTATTTTTGTACATACATAAGTTTTTCTTTCTGTAAAACTTTGGGAGGCAGTTTCTTCTAACAGGCCAAAACATGCCCCAAATCTAGTGTGTGGCTCTGATCTATTCACCAGCCAGATCATATTCTTTTTTTTTTCTCTCCCTTTCTTTCTGCCCCCCACTTCGGGTCTATTTGTTTAGTGTATATTTTTCTGGGGTCATTGTTACCCTGATAACATTTTGTTCTCTCATTCATCTATTCTCCTCTGGACAAAATGACAAGACAAAAAAACTCACCTCAGGAAAAAAAAGAACAAGAGGTAGTACCATCTGCCAGGGACCTACTCAATACGGACCTTAGTAAAATATCAGAACAAGAGTTCAGAATGATGATTACAAAGATACTAGCTGGGCTTGAAAAAAGCCTGGAAGATACTAGAGAATCCCTTTCCGGAGAAATAAAAGAACTAAAATCTAACCCAGATGAAATCAAAAAGGCTATTGATGAGGTGCAATCCAAAATGGGGGCACTAACTGCTAGGATAAATGAGGCAGAAGAGAGAATCAGCGATATAGAAGACCAAATGATGGAAAATAAAGAGGCTGAGAAAAAGAGGGAGAAACAACTACAGGATCACGAGGGCAGAATTCGAGAGATAAGTGATACGATAAGACGAAACAACATTAGAATAATTGGGATCCCAGAAGAAGAAGAAAGAGAGAGAGGGGCAGAAGGTATATTGGAGCAAATAATAGCAGAGAACTTACCTAATGTGAGGAAGGAAAACAGGCATCAAAATCCAGGAGGCACAGAGAACCCCTCTCAAAATCAATAAAAATAGGTCAACACCCAGACATCTAAGAGCAAAACTTACAAGTCTCAGAGACAAAGAGAAAATCCTGAAAGCAGCTCGGGAGAAGAGATATGTAACCTACAATGGTAGAAACATTAGACTGGCAACAGACCTATCCACAGAGACCTGGCAGGCCAGAAAGGACTGGCAAGATATCTTCAGAGCACTAAACGAGAAAAATATGCAGCCAAGAATACTATATCCAGCTAGGCTGTCATTGAAAATAGAAGGAGAGATAAAAAGTTTCCAGGACAAACAAAAACTAAAGGAATTTGCAAACACGAAACCAGCCCTCCAGGAAATATTGAAAGGGGTTCTCTAAGCAAAGAGAGAGCCTAAAAGTAACATACACCAGAAAGGAACACAGACAATATACAGTAACAGTCACCTTACAGGCAATACAATGGCACTAAATTCATATCTTTCAATAGTTACCCTGAATGTAAATGGGCTCAATGCCCCAATCAAAAGACACAGGCTAACAGATTGGATAAAAAAACAAGACCCATCGATATGCTGTCTGCAAGAGACTCATTTTAGACCCAAAGACACCCCCAGATTGAAAGTGAGGGGGTGGAAAACCATTTACCATGCTAATGGACACCAAAAGAAAGCTGGGGTGGCAATCCTTATATCAGACAAATTACATTTTAAACCAAAGACTGTAATAAGAGATGAAGAAGGACAATATATCCTACTTAAAGGGTCTATCCAACAAGAAGATCTAACAATTTTAGATATCTATGCCCCTAACATGGGAGCAGCCAATTATATAAGCCAATAAATAACAAAATCAAAGAAACACATCGACAACAATATAATAATAGTGGGGGACTTTAACACCCCCCTCATTGAAATGGACAGATCATCTAAGCAAAAAATCAAAAAGGAAATAAAGGAAAAAAATGATACACTGGACCAAATAGACTTCAGAGATATATTCAGAACATTCCATCCCAAATCAGAATACATATTCTTCTCTGGTACCCATGGAACAGTCTCCAGAATAGATCGCATCCTAGGTCACAAATCAGGTCTCAACCGGTACCAAAAGATTGGGATCATTCCCTGCATATTTTCAGACCACAATGCTTTGAAACTAGAACTCAATCACAAGAGGAAAGTCGGAAAGAACTCAAATACATGGAAGCTAAAGAGCATCCTACTAAAGAATGAATGGGTCAACCAGGAAATTAAAGAAGATTTTAAAAAATTCATGGAAACCAATGAAAATGAAAATACAACTGTTCAAAATCTTTGGGATGTAGCAAAGGCGGTCCTAAGAGGAAAGTATATAGCGATACAAGCCTTTCTCAAGAAACAAGAAAGGTCTCAAAAACACAACCTAACCCTACACCTAAAGGAGCTGCAGAAAGAAGAGCAAATAAAGCAAAACCCAGCAGGAGAAGAGAAATAATAAAGGTCAGAACAGAAAGCAATGAAATAGAAACCAAAAGAACAGTAGAACAGATCAACGAAACTAGGAGCTGGTTCTTTGAAAGAATTAATAAGATTGATAAACCCCTGAGCAGACTTACCAAAAAGAAAAGAGAAACGACCCAAATAAATAAAATCATGAATGAAAGAGGAGAGATCACAACCAACACCAAAGAAATTCAAACAATTATAAGAACATATTATGAGCAACTGTATGCCAGAAAATTTGACAATCTGGAAGAGATGGATGCATTCCTAGAAACGTATAAACTACCAAAACTGAACCAGGAAGAAATAGAAAACCTGAACAGACCCATAACCAGTAAGGAAATTGAAGCAGTATTCAAAAATCTCCCAACAAAAGCCCAGGGCCAGATGGCTTCCCAGGGGAATTCTACCAAATATTTAAAGAAGAATTAATACCTATTCTTACAAAACTGTTCCAAAAAATAGAAATGGAAGGAAAACTTCCAAACTCATTTTACAAGGTCAGCATTACCTTCATCCCAGAACCAGAAAAAGACTCCATCAAAAAGATTTACAGACCAATAGCCCTCATGAACATGGATGCAAAAATTCTCACCAAAATACTAGCCAATAGGATCCAACACTACGTTAAAAGGATTATTCACCACAACCAAGTGGGATTTATTTCTGGGCTGCAAGGTTGGTTCAAAAATCTACAAATCAAACAATGTGATACAATACATTAACAAAAGAAAGAACAAGAATCATACGATCCTCTTAGTAGATGCAGAAAAAGCATCTGACAAAGTACAGCATCCTTTCTTGATTAAAACTCTTCTGAGTGTAGGGATAGATGGTACATACCTCAATATCATAAAAGCTGTCTATGAAAGACCCACAGCGAAGATCATTCTCAATGGGGAAAAACTGAGAGCTTTTCCCCTAAGGTCAGGAACACGGCAGGGATGTCCACTATCACCACTGCTATTCAACATATTACTAGAAGTACCAGCCTCAGCAATCAGACAACAAAAAGAAATAAAAGGCATCTGAATCGGCAAAGAAGAAGCCAAACTCTCACTCTTTGCAGATGATATGATACTTTATGTGGAAAACCCAAAAGACTCCACCCCAAAACTGCTAGAACTCATACAGGAATTCAGTAAAGTAGCAGGATATAAAATCAATGCACAGAAATCAGTGGCATTCCTACACACCAACAAGAAGACAGAAGAGAGAGAAATTAAGGAGTCGATCCCATTTACAATTGCACCCAAAACCGTAAGATACCTAGGAATGTTTTAAACAAAGAGGCAAAGAATCTGTACTCAGAAAACTATAGAATACTCATGAAGGAAATTGAAAAAGACACAAAGAAATGGAAAAACGTTCCATGCTCATGGATTGGAAGAACAAATATTGTGAAGATGTCAATGCTACCTAGAGCAATCCTCACATTCAGTGCAATCCCTGTCAAAATACCATCCGCTTTTTTCAAAGAAATGGAACAAATAAACCTAAAATTTGTATGGAACCACAAAAGACCCCGAATAGCCAGAGGAATGTTGAAAAAGAAAAGCAAAGCTGGCGGCATCACAATTCCGGACTTCCAGCTCTATTACAAAGCTGTCCTCATCAAGACAGTATGATACTGGCACAAAAACAGACACATAGATCAATGGAACAGAATAGAGAGCCCAGAAATGGACCCTCAACTCTATGGTCAACTATTCTTTGACAAAGCAGGAAAGAATGTCCAATGGAAAAAAGACAGTCTCTTCAACAAATGGTGCTGGGAAAATTGGACAGCCACATGCAGAAGAATGAAACTAGACCATTTTCTTACACCACACACAAAAATAGACTCAAAATGGATGAAAGACCTAAATGTGAGACAGGAATCCATCAAAATCCTAAAGGAGAACACAGGCAGCAACCTCTTTGACCTCAGCCGCAGCAATTTCTTCCTAGACACATCGCCAAAGGCAAGGGAAGCAAGGGAAAAATGAACTATTGGGACTTCATTAAGATTAAAAGCTTTTGCACAGCAAAAGAAACAGTCCACAAAACCAGAAGACAACCGGCAGAATGGGAGAAGATATTTGCAAATGACATCAGATAAGGGGCTAGTATCCAAAATCCACAAAGAACTTATCAAACTCAACACCCAAAGAACAAATAATCCAATCAAGAAATGGGCAGAAGACGTGAACAGACATTTCTGCAAAGAAGACATCCAAATGGCCAACAGACACATGAAAAAGTGCTCAAGAACACTCGGCATCAAGGAAATCCAAATCAAAACCTCCATGAGATACCAC
>NW_027397120.1:2940275-2981022 GCF_003265705.2 Callorhinus ursinus
GGGGGGGGTGGGGGGATGGGTTAGCCTGGTGATGGGTATTAAAGAGGGCACGTTCTGCGTGGAGCACTGGGTGTTATGCACAAACAATGAATCATGGAAGACGACATCAAAAACTAATGATGTAATGTATGGTGACTAACATAATAAAATAAAATTAATTTAAAAAAGAAGAAAGAAAAACAAGCCAGTCTGAGAGGCTGTCACAGACAGGAGGTGCCTAGGAGACAGGACAACGAAGTGCTACGTGGGATCCTGGGGCAGAAAAAGGACATGAGGTAAAAACTAAGGGAATCTGCAAAAATATGGACTTCAGCTAATAATAATGTATCAATATTGGCTCATTAATGATAAGAAATGAACCACACAAACAATAGGAAACACAGGGTAGGTATGGTTTAGACACAGTAACACAGGGGAGACAGGGTGTAGACACCGGCCCCCTCCGGTCTACCTGCTCCATGTTTCCATAAATCTGAAACTAGTCTAGAAAATAAACGCTAATTTTAAGAATATAAACTCGGGGCGCCTGGGTGGCTCAGTCGGTTAAGCGTCTGCCTTCGGCTCAGGTCATGATCTCAGGGTCCTGGGATCGAGCCCTGCATCCGGCTCCCTGCTCCCCCTGCTTATGTTCTCCCTCTCTCTCTTAAAAATAAATAAATAAATAAATAAAATCTTTTTTTAAAAGTGCCTTTTTTAAAAATAAAAAAATAATAAAAATCTAAACCCAAATGGTCCCCTCGGCTCCCCGCTTCGAGGGGCCACTGAAGGTTTCAGGGCGCTTAGCAACCGGAAGCCCCATGCAGGGAGCCAAGCCCATGGCGGCCTGCGGTTCGCGCCCTGAGCGAGGCACTGTCCCCTGGGCAGGGGCGTGGGCGCGCCGGGCGGGCTGTCGGGACGCAGCGCACGGCCCGCGGGCGGCCGCCGCCGGGTCCAGGAGGGGCCGCAGGCGTCCCCCCCGCACAAACGCACACCCCGCGGGAGGCGGGGCATCCGAGGGGCCGGCAGGCCGAGGTCCAGAGCGCCCGCCCTGCGGGGCTCCCCTGCCGCCCCGACCCCCGGCGGCCGCCCGGGCCGGGCCACGGCGGGAGCCACCGAGGACCTCCGCACAGGGGCGCGGGGCGCGCTCCCGGGAAGCCAGGGAGGCCCCGGACTCCTGTCCCACAGGCGCGCTCACGGCGCGGCGCGGCGCGCTCCGGGCTCCGGGGGCCGGCTGCTGCGCGCGCTCCTCGGTCCTCGCGCGCCCCCTGGTGCCTGGTCGCCGCCCCGCAGGCGGCGCGGGCCGGTTCGGAGCGTGGTGCACAGCGCCCCCGCGTGGACACGTGCCGCCTCCGCCCGCCCGGAGGTCCGCGGCCCGCGTGGAGGGCCCCCCCCCCCGGGGCGGCCCCCGCGCTGACCGCTCCGACCCAGCAACAGCCAGGGAGCGGGAGCACTGGCCGGGCCGTTCTGCACTCGCGGGAATTGAGGCTTGAGAGGTTCTGACTCTTTCCGGACGTGGCAGTTCGCGCCCCGGCCCGGTCCCTCCGAGGTCACCCAGGGCCACTGCCCGGGCGCGCGGGCTGGAAAGCTCAGCATCACCGCCCGCCGTCACCCTCCCTGGGGCTGGAGGCATACGGGCGCCCCTGGAGACCCTGCAACCGCGGCACGCTGGGGTCAGGGGCAGGGACCCCACATGCGCAAGGCTCGCGACCCGCTCCGACCCTGACGTCTGGTTCCAGGTACCGGCGGGCGGCGCGCTGCCCTGGGAGGAGCCTGCGGGCCAGTCGCACACATGCGCAAGACCCGATGGGGCGGGAGGGGGGGGGACGCGCCGGTTCGGACCCCGCGGCAGGTGGGGCGCACTCACCGACCCTTAGGGAGGGAGGCGCAGTGGGACTTACCTCCCCAGGAGGTGCTCGCACTGGAACCGACCCCTCCAGAAGTGGGGCGTGCCCGGAGCCGACCCCTCAAGAAAGTTGGCGCGCCTGGATCGAGCCTGTGGGGGGCGGGTAGGGAGCGGGTGGGGGGGGGGCGGGAGCCTGCGCACTCCCTCCGCACTCGGACCCGGAGCCTGCGCACAGAGCTCGGCGGTCTGGCTGGGGCGCACAAGTGTGCGCCGGCCCCGGAGGCGCCGACGGAAATTGCAGGTGGGAAGGGTGGGGGCGGACCCAGGGCGTCCCTCCCAGCACTGATGGTTCTAAATTCCAATGTAGTTCTCCAGGTCCTAGCGGGTGGTATTTGTCAAGATAAGAGGACGGCATTCATCGTAACGTTTCTTTCACTTGATTTAGGACTTCCGTTTGCGCACAGGGTTAGAGGTTTGCTCCCAAAGTGCCGGCCGGCTCCCCAGGCTGCCCCCGGGGCCTTGCCCGTCCGGGACCCAGGAGCTCCCGCCCGAGGCGGGACGGGGCTTGCCCTGAGCCGAGGGGCTCCCTCTGACCACACGCGCTAGGGCAGCCGTTTGCCAGGACTTAGCCTCAGCGAGGCTCTGGTCCCCCATCCCTGCCCTGAGCATAACACTTGCTAAGGAGGAGGACCGCTCACTGTGTCCAGGAGGGGCAGGGATGGAGCCTGATTTGAACCCTGGCTCAACCATTCTCTAGTCACCGACTTCGGCAAATTTCTGAACCTGTTTCCCCACGGCAAAAAACAGTACCTATGATACCCGTTGTGCTGGGTCCTCAGCAGTTTCTCAATGGTACGGGCTGTGCGTCCAGCAGCGCCTGGCCTTCCAGGAGGGCAGCTCCTGTGATAATCAGTTCTCCCTCCTGATGGAAGCGGGGGAAGCTAGTCCTTTCCCCGACCTCCTGAACCAGCTCTGGACGCGTTCGGACCGTCCCTGGCCCGCGCGCAGGCCAGCCCTCCGCCCTGCCCAGCGCCCTCCGGCCCCCCAACCCAGGGAGGACGGGGCCTATTCAGTGTCTCCGCAAGCTGAAGCTGGACTCTGGAACCAGGTTTGTTTCCCATAGCTCGTGCGTGCGTGTGTGTTGTTACTAGAACGTTGGAAATGCTGCACGGTCCCAAACTTTCTATTTCACTTCTTGGTTGGTGCACCTTCTCTCGATGCTCCACCTTCAGTGTGTGATGAGGGAGGAGGAGGAGGAGGGGGGTGCCCTTCTTTACCCCGTCAGGCTCACCATACGTGGCTGGCTAGCACAGAGGTGACAAGTCAGAAGGGACAGAGTTCCTTGGTCGTCTATTTCTTAGACCGCTGTTGCCTTCTTTCTGTGCACAAAGCAAGTGCTGGTTTGAACGGAAAGCAGGGTTGCTTGGGGCAGCGTGCATATCCCAGGTCCACCTGGTACCACGGGACCTGGACCGTTCTTTCACCTCAGTTTCCCCGTCTGCAAACCGGGGTTGACAATGCCCACCGGTTGGGGCCGGTATGAGAACTCAGTGGTTGACCGCCTCAGTAATTTAGGGCAATAGCTGACACTTTCACACCAGGTAAGAGTTCGCTGTTGTTCACGGAACCATTAACGCAGGAATTCACACGGAGGACAGTGCGACCTCGTTGGGGGTGATGGGGACGTTTCTCCAGTGAACAGTTTTGATCAAGTTCAGAGAGAAGGTTCCTTAGCAGGGCAGTGGGTACACTAAGTGGCTCTTGAACAGCATCTCCAGGACAGGGCAGGCAGTCAAGGGTTGATCCCCAGCCCTGTCACTGCTCAGACCGCCGCTCTGAAGCAGGGCAGTCCGCGTGGGCCTGGCACAGCCCTGCACTCAGAAGGGCCCACGCTAGCTTCATGCTCTATCGCCCGGAAGTTCTTTCTGATTTTACCTTTGCACTTGTGTTTTGTATGTGAAGTGTAATGGGATAATGGAGCGTGCCCGTGAGAAGAGACACATGTGATGCTATGCAGGTCCACCTGTTTTCCCCGCCACCCACCCACACACAGCATGCCTGATGCCCCGTGAGCCCAGGATCCCAGCGGCCCTAGCGCAGGAGGTCAGCAGGACTCAGAGCAAGTACAGAGCTTGTGACTCCTATTACGGAGTAGCGGGAAGCACGCTGCCCCAATCAAGAAGTGAAATAGAAAGTTTGGTACCGTGCAGCATTTCCAATGTTCTAGTAACAACACACACACACATGCACGAGCTATGGGAAACAAACCATGATGTCAGGTATATGCCACATACATGTCAAATGCTCCTGCATTTGCATTTAAAAGCACCGTCGCATGATATAAAGAAAAATGGATTCGTGCTAATAATTTTAACTTTACTTAGAACGTTAAATTGCAAATTTTAAAAACTAAAAACTAAAAAAGCTTTATATTTTAGCACCTCTAAGGGCACTTTTTTCCTGCTTTTTATTTTAGATTTATTTTTTAAGATTTTATTTATTTGAGAGAGAGAGAGCGAGCACAAGCAGGGGGAGGGGCAGAGGAAGAAGCCGACTCTCTGCTGAGCCCTGCCACAGGGGGAGGGGCTCAATCCCAGGACCCTGAGATCATGACCTGAGCTGAAGGCAGCCACTTAACCAACTGAGCTACCCAGGCGCCCCTTTCCTGCTTTTTGAACGAGGGGCCCAAGTTTTCATTCTGCAGGGGGCTCTGGGAATTACGCAGCTGGCCCAGTGCTCAGGCCCCACCCAAGTGATGCAGCGGGCTCCTTCCCAGGGGCAGGACTCAATGCTGTTGAGTAAGAGAATTCTTACTCAACAGCAATGTGCTCTCTTGGGAATGGAGGGCCAAGTTGTGTGGCACAGAGGCTGACCTGGAAACCCCAGCACTGTGCCCAAGGGCAACCACCTCCAGCTCTCCTTCAGGAGGGAGGGGCTCTTTGAGGATATGCAACCTCCTTCCCTGTTTCATTATGTCATGGTCCTTTTTGTAAAACACAACACACAGAATAGTATAAAACAGTAAAATTAACTCCTGTAAAAATGCCACGCGTCCCTTCTTCCTGGACAGATGTCCACATCCAGGTCCAAGGCCTTGTTGAGAGGCTAGACTGTTGTCTGAGGGGAACACATGCTCCCAGAGGAACCCTTACCAGGACCACAAGGCAGGCGTCCCCCTGGTGACCACCGGAAAAGGCAGGCTCTCCCTGTAGGAGTTCCTGTGAGAGACTTGTAACTTCCTCAGATAAAATTCGGCATTTCAAGGAAAGATTAAATAATATGATCTACAAATGATAACCATTTAGATAAAGCTGCGGGGGTATAGAAGCCTTTTACGGTCACAATTTGCTGAGTCCTGACAATTTTTAAAGAGCCACAATCCTCCTAAAATGGATGTAAAACTGCACTGTCATTTCAGAAGCCAGACTTCTGCAAGGAGACTCGCTGGCATGGCTTCCCGTGACGTGTGGCCTGCTGAAAGCACAGCCTCGGGGCTGGGATCAAGGTCCTGGTTCAAATTCTAGCTCCTGGCCCTGGAAGACTGCAGCAACGTCAACACACAGGAGTCCTCCCACAGAGGATGCTCAGCCCGAGATGAGGCGCTGAGCCTCACCCCCAGCGCACAGGCGTCCCCGGTCACCCTCCTGGTTGGGTGCCTCCCTGTCCCCGAGGGCAACTGAAGTCCTATCCTTTGAATCTGAACACCTGTAGGTGGCAGAGCTCCAGGGCAGGGATCCAGTAATGAAACCTTGTCTTTGGAACTACCCATTCCAGTGAGTGGCGCGTCGCTAAGTTATTTCAACTTCTGTCCATTCCCAGAACCCAACATCTGAAACAGGTATAAAAAAATGAATTTATCTGCAAAGAACCAAATTACTTTTCCTTAGGGGGAAAAAAAAAAGTTTGGATTTTGGTAACAAGTACCAATTGTCAAATTTAAGAAAACGGATTTTAATTAAAAATTAAATCAGAAATCATGTTTCATATTTCAATCTTAAGCTTTTAACTTCTCCTCTGACCACAGGACAGGTCAGTCTGTATGATGCTTTTCAGGGAGACAAGGGATGATGACCTAAGTCAGGCGCTTCAAATGTACCGCAATTGTTTTACTGATCAATTAAGACTTTTCATGACTACAATGTAGTTTTAAGTTATCAAAATGAAATTTTTCTATTTATAAAAACATGCTACTTTTAAAAACCAGTCTCAAATAAAAAATATAGATAAAAAAATCCATCTCAATTTCCCAACTCAATTAGATTTATTGAAAATGGAAAACCACTGTTTTCATCCTTCTTGAGCAAGTCAGCCATCAGTCAAGATGGATGGGGCCTTGGGTTCCTGACTCCACAAGGCTCAGCTGTCCCACATGACACGAAAACGTCTAAGCTGCCACGTGGGCAGAGCCAACCCTCCGTCCTGTTCTCTTCACAAGGCACATTTACATTATTATAGCAACTTTCAACACATTTGCCTACTAGGCCTCCTTCAAGTCAGTCCTCAGACTTAAGAGTCGCTTGGTGCAGCGACTCTGCAGGATTACCCAGCAGAAGGGCAGCTCCAGTGAGAGCAGCCAGCATTCCTCCCAGGCACATAAAGGCAATTTAATTGCACACCCTCACTGGGGAGGCCTCATGGCAGCAGTGGGCTTCAGAAGCCTTGAGGAGACACACAATCCTGGAGGGGGACCCCAGCTCCAACCCTACGGCTACGCCCTTGAGCAAGTTTGGACCTTCCTGCATTCCTCCCTGCACAGAATTCCCAACTCCTCTCATTGTTTTTCTTCCCCCATTTTTGGTTATGAAACAAAATCAAGAGTTTAAAAACTGGGGGGGGGTCCCTTCCTGCAGGCTTATCTTCCCAGGTGGATACCAAGTCCCTAAGAACGCTTCCCTTGAAAGGAAGTTACCTCCAGCCTGGACAGACAAGAGGAGTTACCTGCCCTTCCTCCAGGCCTTTCTGGACATGCAATCCTGAGGATGGGCCTAACAGGCCAGCCACACCAGCTACCCCTTGCACCCTGCAGATTTAACCACCTGCCACAGCCCCTGTGATGAGTTCCATTTTATAAGGAAACTCAAGCACAGGGAGGCAGCTTAACAGGTAGGGCTGGGATGTGCAGAGGACCCTGCTACCCAGACGCACAGCCCTACTCCTCCAAAACATCCAAACTCACTAAAACCCTCCCACAGCACCTACCTGGAGTCCCTCCCACAAGCTCCCAACAAAGCTTGGACGGGGCAACATCCCAATGACACGGTCACCTTATCTTGGGGGCTCAACAGTCTCTCAAGCACTGGGAACAACTTTCTCTAGGATTTGTAGATGGGAAAGAGAGAGGACTTCAATTTTAACAAAACATTACTACCAGGGTAGGCTCCATTTTTATTAGAATACTGGATCTGGGATTGCCTATGGAACTTGAAGTTCGGCTGGGCCCAAGAATCGCTTGCCTTGTTCCTAAAATATACCTAATAAAATCAGGTTAGGAAGAGCTATAAATCAGTTTGCATGAACGAGATCTCTGACCTTCCCAATGTCTAGCTGGAAACACCTATTAGACAGAAATATGCACCACTGCCACTCCAACACTCCTGGAGCCAACCATTTACAGAATTTTACCAAGTGACAACTCCCCGAAAACTCTGAACACTCACCCTAACTCAACCTGTGATACTCAAGGATTACACCACCAAAGTTTCACATCATGCAAGGCACCCACGGGAAGGGAAAGCCATCCTATAATGTGCGAGCATTTACGTTATCAGAACCACCACCCTAGACCAGTAGTTCCCAAATTGGAGATGGGCAAGATGGGCACTTGTTAAAATGTATGCATTGTGTTTATTTAAATGTGCATAAGGAAAAAAACTAATTTATCAAATCTGCAATGATAAAGATACTGTTGCTTAGGGTAAGGTGAAGCTAAAAGCTGGCTTGTTGACAGGTCACACTTGGAGAGAGAGCAAATCACGAAAGCAGGATGCAACGATTTCAGTGTGGGACACAGGATACAAGAAAATTAGGCACTCCTCCTCTGTGGTTCACGGCACCCATCAATGACTTACTAGAGTTTGTTATGATTCCATTTCCATCTACATTTTAAAGGTTTCACTTATGCAATGATTTGTTTTAAATGGAAAAAAGAAATTCACGGACCAGTGCCCAAAAGAGACCCATCTAATTACACACACTGGCAAGGAAAGCCCCCCACCCACGACAGGTGTCCTCCTACTACAGGAAGCATGAGGCCATGTCAGCTTTCAGGTTTTGTGCAGACTGCCCTTGGTCACATATACACAACAGAAGTCAGCACCCTCCTGCACACAATCAAACGAAGCAAGGGGACAGCCGGGTGCTCGAGCCCCGGTGAGAGGCTAACGTCCCTCTGGTTTCTCATGGAAACTGCTGACTTTTGCACCCCTTTCCTTACTCTACTGCCAGACACTTCTGTGGAGCCTCAACCGCCCAGAACAACAAGCTGGGAGAACCTGACGAGGGGAACATGTGTCATGGGCACTGAAGTCTAAGAACTGTGGAGGCGAATTCAGCCACAGGCTTAAAGTGCACCCAACAAAGGCCTAATGGGGCAACTATTTTTTAAACGTGTGAGATTCGGGATCAAAACTACTACTGAAATTTTCATGGACCTCAGGATGTTCTCAGCCTATGTAAGAGCTAAATCAGTGCTTTCGATAGAATGATTAAAATAAATTGTGGTGCATAACACACACTGACAGCACCCTCATGCCTGGTTCTGCTCCGTCGTGAAGGGCGTGAGGGCAGGAACACACTCAGGAGAGCCCATCTTCCTCTGAGCTGCCGCTTGCTAACACGCCCCTGGTACCTTCTGAAACGAGTCTCTGAATCTGCTGAGCCCTAGGTCGCCTCTGCAATCTCACCAAAGCCACGCGCAGGGATGCGGTCAGAAACACATTTTCAGTTGAATTTTTCCAAGCTGTAAAGAGATCTTTGGCCATTGAGGGGAGCCACTGGTTTGGTATATGAGCTGTTCTAAATATGATTGTGGATTTCAGACGCCATCAACCTTCTGCATCTTCTGAAGCCTGCCTATTTCTTAGCTGCTACAAGGTGCCCACAGAGTATGAGAAAGAAATTTAAAGTAGGTTAATTACTATATATTCAACATCACTATAAAAAAGAGTTTTACATGAGTATTTTTAATTGGATTTGAAGATGTTTATTGCATTCTGGTTTGATGAAAAACAAACAAAACATACATGTATTTAGCACGAGCTGGTGGGATACACCGAGCCTAACTGGGTGCGCAGCAGTCTGAGAACGGAGTCGTGAGCGGCCCCGCCGTGATGAAGGTTTCCTGCAGCAGTCAGGCACCAAGCGTAACAGTCCCTAGTTCCCTCCTTTCAGCACTGGCAGCAGCTCACCATTGTCTCTCAGTTCCTAACAACAAAAACAGAAAGCAAAAATAACATGTATGCATAGAGATGAAAAATGGAAACCTCCGAACCATCCCAGATTGCACCCGAATCCAAGAACCAGAAGAAATACTAGACTGGAATAAAACTCCAGTCTACCAATACACTGAAACCAAATATCACACCATAAAAACTGAGTGCACTATCAGATTACAAAATTGAAGTTAAAAGGCATTCAGAAACCAAGACTGTTCAGCATTAACGCACTCAACAATTAGAGCCTCCTATCTAAACAGCAATAAATAGGGGGGAGAACTGTGAGTAACATGCAAACACAAATGTGGAAAAAAGCAGCAACGTGCTGTTCGAGTCCACACAAGTGCGATGCACATGACAGCCGCAGCCCCACAGGCAGCACACGGGATCACAATTTCAACCCAGCCTGGGAAGGCCACAGTACTAGTACAAAGTGTACACGGAAAGGCCAAAAACCTCTAAAAACACATAAAAATCCAGAAATATTTTCTCCTATCTTTCAAATTTAAAATTTGGAACACAGCTATCAAATTTAAAAGGTGACAACAAATGATAACTGAGATTTTCTAGTTTGAGATAAACATTTAATTTGATGTTAGTTTTCAGGTTATTACTAAGCAGCATGAACATCAATTAATAAAACCACTGAAATCCATTTCACCGCCTCTCTGGTTAAACCCTAACAGGTGTGATCCCGTCATACAAACTCAGACAACGCTCAGTGACGTCTTGGGATCTCCTACCACCGATCCGCTAACAAGCAGACATCCGACGCACAAAAGGAGCAGGCAGGACTTTTCTGACGCATGACCGGGAGGGCAGGAGGCCATGCGGCTCATGGTGAGGCCCGGCAGCCCGCAGGTGGCATCCGGGCGCCACAGCTTTCCTAGTTGTGGCGTCACAGACGGCTCACCTGACTTCTCTCCATCGGTGTCCCCTCATCTCAGGGCGCTGTGAGGATGGCCTAAGCACAGGGGCAGCATGGCCGGCCCATGGTGGGACCCTCGTCACCAGCACTAGCATGAGCCGACCTGATCTAAACATTGCCACTCTCTGAACAAACAATCTGCAGGGTTGAAGCAGGCACTGACTACTACAAATTAGCTGCCGTTCTTAGCTCACTAGACTGACTCAGTTGTTGAATCATTGGGTAACTTCTTTATTCAACCATTCAACAAAAAAGGCTCTCAGTGATCTTAAAGGCCAGCCAGAATTAACCCAAGTGGAACATCACTGATGTTTCCAGTGAACTAAAGATGAAGAACTGAACTCTGCAGGAAACAGACCAAAGTGGCAACCTAACTGTCCCCGGCTATCTTCTTGGGGGAAAACGTTACCAGCATCACACCTTTCCAAATGCGTGTTTTTAGCAGGTGAACAAGAAGAGTCCTCTAACATCCCGTTACAGACCTACAACGAAGTTGCCCGGGAAGCTCAGCTTTAGAATTAAATGAGACTGATTGATTGTTATCTTCTCCAGAGTTAGCGATGGCTCAGGTACAGGCTATAAAACACTCACACAATACAGGCTCAGGAGTGTTTGGGCTTTGAAGACTGTCTGGGTCTTAAACAAATAAAAAGTATATATAACGTAACAAATGCAGATGTATTTTTGTTACTTCCGGGCTATTCAAGAGCTACTATGTGAAACCTTGTTTTCTCCTCAAGGAATGAGACACTTTACAAGGAAAACTGCCTCTCCGTGTCCTGAGAAGTGTGAAGTCAAACAGGGAACGCTGCGGCAGCTAAGAGCTGCGTGGGGGAACAGCCAATGAGCAGCCTCTGCAGGGAAGGGCACTCATGCCAGTGCTGACGAGACGACCAGCCCACAGAGCTGGGGTCACTCAGCACTGGGCTTGAGTCCTCTCACGATATGAAAATAGGAGCTAAAACTTACTTTAAAACATAACTAGAAGCAGTGCTACTTACTACTTGCTTTCCACTTATGAAGTCAAACATGTGCCCAGAGAGAAAGTTCTCCAAGCAGCAAGGCAAGAGGAAGGCCGGCCCGAGCACTGGACATTGGAGCAGCCCCACCTTCCATGGAGGCCCGTGCTTCCCGAGTGGAGCCTGACGTTCCTCCTTAGGCCCCGTCCTGGCCCCGCCCACTGCCCCCCTCCTCCAACACCAGGGTGCCTGGCTGGGCTGGAAGCTTGGAGGGAGTGGCTAAGAAAGAGAACCATGGTGCTATTGGGCGGGTGTGCCTGGAGAAAAGTCATGCCCGCTGAAAATTCCCTGAGAGTTTATGGAAAGTAAACCAAAGAAGTTAATCATCAAAGATGTATTCTCCAAACATGCTTACAACCTGACAGACCTAACCAAGCTGCAGCATCTGAGACCAGAGGTGGACCTGGAGATGGCCCCCCGCAGTCTCCCTCTGTTCTGGGGACCGGGGACCGTGGGCTCAGATCTGTCACACAGCTGGCAGGCCAGGCAGCACTGGGTGTCAGGCCTGCCCCCGGCCTGGTCCTCTCCACTCCACCACGCAAGTGCACACAGGCAAAATCACAGAACACGAGAAATAATACAAAATAAATATAAAAGGACAGAATAACTTCAGGAGCAGGAGTAAAACATTTCTATAAACGATTCAGAAACAAGAGGGGCCCCGAAGGAAGCAGAAAACATGTTAAGTATGGAACATGCCAGCTATCCAAAGCAGAACGGATGAGAAAAAGAAAAGCTAAAAACAAGGAAGACTTAGCAAAGTGGGAGTAAAAATCAAATTTTGAGCTTGGCCATAATCAGAGCATCTCAGAATGCCAAGTGACAGTTTGGCCCTTAGCGGGCAGTCCCTCCGGAGATGAAGGAGGTCGTGCAGAAGGCCCCACAGTAGGGGGATGATCTGACTGGCTCAGGGAAGGGCAGAGAACAATCTGATCCACCAGGGGCAGTGAGAGGACACGGTACTATGGACACAGAAATGGCAACACAAGGTCAGAGGTGACTAGACAGGAGGCCACTCAAAGAAGCCCCATAGTTACTGTTCAGTATAAAATGATGATTTTCAAACATGCCAACATTTTCCGTCTTTAGGATACCAGATGAACTCCAACCTTACCTTAACAATATCCAGACCTCCAACGAGCTCCCCTTTCACATACAGCTGAGGGTACGTGGGCCAATTTGAATAAGTTTTTAACCCCTGCCGAACCTACGGAAACAACAGGAACTCTGAAACCTTACTACAAGACCCTAATGAGTAAAACTAAAGCAAACGACGAGAAACATAAAATACAGAACTTACTTCTTCATCCTCCAATATATCAAATGTCTCGTATTCAACACTACAAAAAGGAGAAAACATTTTAATAGGAAATAGTTTTATTAAACAAAAAATTGTAAAACCTACTTTGTGTTTTAAAAACAGTCAAGAAAAGTTAACAGTTTTGTTGCTACTGACATTTATGATGAAAAATGGAAATGACTTTACTTTTCAATCTGTCAGGTACCCCACAGAACAAGTCAGCCCAAGATACAAATTTATCTGGATTTTTCTCTAGACAATATTGGGTTAGAGAGGGGTCATCACACTTTGTCTCAAAGGGCAAGACAGTCAACATGTGGGCTCTGTAGGCCACGGTCTGCTGCAGATGCTCTACCCAGCTGCACAGCACAGAAGGAGCCTAACAAGGCAGACATGAGGGGGTGTGGCTGTGCACCAATAAAACTTCATTTACAGAAGTCGGCGGCCAACTGCAGTGTGCCAACCCGCAGATTAGACTTGTATCCAAAGTTCACCTAAGTCTGTCCTTAATACTGCGTTTCCAGCCCTCATCCCTGGGGCTGCTGCCTCTGACCTACTAGAAGCTGCTCAGGGAGCAGGAAGGAGCAGCTCTGAGGCCCGGGGACACCCAGGGACACCCAGGGACACCCACAGCTGGACCGGAGGCTTGCTAGCAGGACAACTACACTGCCAACAAACGCCACCTTACGGAGCTGTGCTTCCCCCCCACATGAAAACAAGCTGATTTCAGAGCACACGTGCTGTTCTCAATATGCATAAACCAGTGAGAGTGGTGTGGCTTCATGCTGCATAATGAACACCATTTGTATAATGAATGCAAAATCACTGCATGGAAACCGAACCACCACATGTACTCGGAAGGATGTCACTATCAGGTGTGATCAAGGACTTAGTATGAATGTCAGACTGATTCCCACAGGGAGACTGTGGAATAGGTAAAGTCCCAAAAACTGGCCAAAGAAAATGCCACATGTAAAAAATAAATTTCAGTTTTCATAAAACCAAAACCACCTTCATAGGGAAATCTTATTCACTTAGTAAACAAGTTTCCAAGAAAATTGTCCATGGTGCAGAAAACAGTCAAAAAAAATAAGATGACAGGATAAATCACCAACTACCAAAAAGCAATGTCTGAAAGAGAAAAAAAAAATATTAAAAAAAAAAAAAAGACCCAATGGAAGTCTCCCTTCAAGGTGAGCTAAAGGAAGCAGATCCTAATCAGAACAGTGTGATAAAAATAATAAGTTACAGAGCCATCTATGAGGGACCTAGGACGTCCTGGGCCTGAGTATATGTAGGTGTGTGCATGTAGTCACGATGGCCAATGCATCTCTGAACAGTTCTTGTAAAGAGATGCGTTGGCCATTCACACCTCAATGGACACTTGGCACACAGCCCCTCGAGGCATGTGTCGCTAGACCAGTGAAGGAAAGTGTAAAAGTGGAGGGGCAGGAATACAAAGCCAGCAGTTTTTTCTCCACAGACTGATGGCTCTCAGCAAGATCACAGTCTGTTCAAGCTAAAGAGTCCTGCTCAGCGCAAGTCTGCAGCTGAGAGGGCTCCATCTCCAAAGAAGCCCCTCTGCTCTGGGATAACCGGGACTTGCAAATCCAAACAGCATTAGACAGATGGGGGCAGAAAGCAACATTATGGAGACCTTCCACCAAACACATGGGCTGAGACAGCCCAATGCTGCGCTGTTCTGGCCTCACAAGCTTGCAGAGGGACACACTGTCACGAGGGACAGGCAGACTGAGCGTACCACGCCAGGGAGCTGTGACAGAGGGAAGATGGGGAAAGGGGGCCGTAAAAGCTGACGACCAGAACCAAGCCGGCCTCCCCAACATCCTCGGGCAGGGTGAGCAAGGGGCAGGCAGGAGACCAGACTACAGAAGACTCTATAGACTCTCCTCTGTAAAATGTCACATCTGCTTTTGAAATCAATCATTTTGCTTTTTATGTCCCTAGAGTTGTATTTAACATGTGCTACTCAACTACTTTCAACCCTGCCCATAAATATCTAAATATTTCAAAGATTACCTTCCCCATAACTGCATAGGTTTCATTAATCTTTTTTAAGCTACAGCTAGGATACTTATAATATTAAAAAGAAGCTATGGTGAGATAAGAAATAAGAAAAAAAAAAAAAGCCAAAACATTTGATAAACTCTACAGAACATGGGTGAAGTATCTCCAAACAAGTGGTTTTGTTTTTAACCAGAAAAATCAACGCAGTTTTCTTAGCTGGCAGCGTCGCCGCTGAGCAGATCAAAAGCATGAACACAGCCATTTAATTTCCCCCACTTCTCAGATGCACATAACGACCTCCACATGTGCTCTAGCCATTTCATAAACTGTTTAGAAATGAGAATATTTTTGTAAGGAAAATTAAAAGCCTCTGATACACTTTCCTTAAAATATCTTAACGCATCTCAGTTAAGGACTTTCTTCTGGGAAAGTAGACAAATAGTTATTTTAATGATCGCCTTCTAAGAAGCTCCTTTATGTTACCGATCGGTTGACACTGGCCAGAAAATCCTATTGTGGTCTCAGTTAAAGCATTCGCAAAACACTGTAGCAAAAATAAATAAAAATATATGGATTTAGATGTAACAACTGACAGGCATCAGTGGCAGAACCGAAGAGTTGGAATTTCTTAAACACACCATTTGAAATCAGGATTTACGTACCCAGTATTATTTAGTATTTCCAGAATTTGTTTGCTGAATCCACATTTTGCTTCCTAAATTTATAAAAAGAAAAAAAGAAATGAGTAAAGATGTATTACATTTTCTACACAGGCTCCCGGCATGGTCCCATGGAACATCGCTCACCAGGATGGCACGGACCCGCCACAGTGCACTTCAGGCTCTGACCACCAGAGAGGACACCTGTCCTGGAACCTGACAAGCTCTATGGTCAAACGTTCCTCTGAGTGGAACCTCGACGCTCCACAGAGTTCAGTTCCTTCTCCATTTCACTCTCACAGATGACCTCAACTCACCTAACCTTTTTGCAAGGATTGGGATCACATCTTCCTGTTCCCAACTAAACAGTCACTCCCATTTTTTAAAATTTATCTTTACATTACAGAGCACTGACTTTTTTTTGGAGGTTATGGCACTGACACATTTTTGTCAGGCCCCAAATCTCAGCAATCCCATGGGAAAAGACCAGGCACCACACGAACTTCTTAACAGCACACATGATTCTGCTCCCAAGACGTATCAATACTGGCTGGGCTTCCAGAAAAAACTGTGTTTTGAGAATAAAAATCTGCTTTAAATAATCACCAAGAAAACATAAAAAGATAACTTTATCCTAAGAAGTATTAATTCCTCTATTTTGTTTTAATAAAATTAGTGAGCCAAAGAATCTAGGCCCTAACCTAGTGACCCCCATATGCTGAACCCTTTATTCCCAGCTCCCTAGTCATCACCTTCACTACAGCAGTTACACTGACTAGTTATGTGAACTAGTTGGTTTCACTGTATCAGTTATATTAACTCTCACACTAGTTATCGCAACCTCATTCTCAATGACTCATGAGGCGCACCGTCCATTCACACATGGGGCAGTGAAGCCAGGGAGGTCAAGCAGGCGGCCCACAGGCCTGGGCAGCGCCAGGGCCCGGGGGAACGTAAATGGTCATCTCCATTCCATCAGCCTCACCTCTCAGGGCTTTAGCCTCCCCTGCTCCCAAACAGACCACACTGTCCCCCCGTGCCCACCTCCGTAACTGGCTGAGAATAAAGAAAGGTAAGAGAACCCCGTGTCTAGAGATCTCTGTTCTGGTCCAAATATAAATGGTCATCAGTTTTGCTCAAGCTGTTGGAGGGAGTGATCTATCAAACTTGATATTCAAAATGATGCCCAACCAATATGTACCTTCAACCAAAAAGCTACAGGAACCATCCCATTATAAATAAGAACTGCCAAACTATTTCACCATTCATCAAACGGTACTGACCACACACAATGCTGTGGGGTTTATTTCTCCATTGCTGACTTCTTAAAGGGTGATCTAGGGCTGCACACCCCAAGAGCTTCGAGGCTCCCTGTACTCGGGAAGTATCTGGACCAAGCTGCCCACTACAGGAACCCAACAGCCTGGAATGGTGCCAGGACAGCAACTTACAGAACCAGGACAGAGTGAACAGTGTTGACCAAGTTTGGCAGCAGAAAGAAATGCACCCCACTGAGATGCTGATGATAAAGTCAAGCAAAATGCAGATTACTTTGTTTGATCTCCATAAGCACCAATTAAGGCCTGGATAACTTCCTGATGCCACTACAGCTTCATTAGCCACAGCTAGGAAAAAAGATTTAAGTGTCCCCTTGTTGCAGATGTTAACATCAAAAGAAATTACAAATAAAACCATTTTTGAGTTCTTTACCTGTTTGTTTCCTTTCATAAAGAGCATCACAGAAGCTTTATTTGTCAGTACTTTGAGCCTAAAGAGAGAAAATTGATATAAAATGGCTCAGCTCAATTATTAAACACCACTTTTGCTCCGCTTCAGGAGTAACATGCATATTTGAGGGATAGCAGGATGATAGTTCACAGCTCTGAGTGGCATTAAACAAGCAAATGCATTGACATTTTCCTTTATTTCATTCCCTCCCTGAGCCACCATAAAACACAATATGGCTTTTAAGGCAATGAATGTTCCTTCGAGTTGCAATTCAAGCCCATCAACTCACAGCACTAAAAAAATAATAATAACTAACTCAGTAAGGAATTGTTCAAGAAGGGGCCTGTCTAGGGAGCCCACCCACAATTTCCAAAACCAGATCTCGTGTGCTCCCTTCTCCACCACGAGGCCACACACAGCTCCACACTCCCTGGCGTCCACAAGGTCACTCTGGGAGGGGAAGTGCTCAGGGCTGCAACACCAGCCACCAGCAGCTGCTCAAATCAAACGCTCCCATCCTAACTTTGTCTCCCACTTTCTGCAAGATTTCACACCCCGTGCTCTCACTTGCTGTCAAGGGCACCCGCCGTCTGTGTCTAGCCTAAGGTCCAGTCACCCATCTCAGAACAGTCTGTGTCATGAGAATGGGCTGAAGACCCTCTGAGCCCCATGGTGGTCACATCACCGGATCCTCCTCCCACTGGTGCTCTGCGTCACTCACAGCTCAACACCTCCTCAGAGAACAAAGTTATCACAAATGAAACACACAACTCATGCTCACAGCTAAGTCCTGTCCACTTCAGAGAGAGGACGCTGGGCTGATTCTCAGAAAAAGAAGAATGTGGTGCTGATCATCATCCATCACCTACAGTAACCCAACAATCTGGATCCAGGAAACCCAGATATGTCCCTCCGTCCCACATGCAGAGACATCGCCAGACCCGGAACTCAGGCTCTGGCTCTCTGCACTCTGGCAGCACTTTAAAGGATCACTCAAAATACAATGAATATAGATCTCTACAGAATCTCTCTGTAACTAGCCAGTTAAATTGTGGTGTCTGAGGCCACAGGAAATAGACACAGCACACTAGGAAGGAGAGAGCAGATGTGATGAAGACAGGGACACAAACGATAGCAAGAGTGTATTCAACAGAGAAAAATGGACTGAAAGCAGATGCAAGCACACACCAAGCACAGAGGACTTTGGAGGCCGCACGGCCTCCATGAGCCACCCAGGGGATACAGCAAAGAATGCAACTGGGGGCACGCCTGGGCGGCTCAGTTGGTTGAGCATCTGACTCTTAATTTCGGCTCAGGTCATGATCTCAGGGTCGTGAGATCGAGCCCCGCATCAGGCTCTCCATTCAGTGCACAGCCTGCATGAGATTCTCTCTCCCTCTACCCCTCCCCCAAGAACGCAACTGGAGGCGCAGAGTCACAAGGGACTAGGAGCATCACTGTCCTATCAAAAAGGCAGGAAAGGGTACAAATCATTTGAGAAAATGTGGCACTTACACGTGAGTTGGACATATATGGGATACTATTTATTAATCAAGGACAGATAAATGAGGTGTTTATTATTAAACAATCTTAGAAATTCTCAAAATGCTGAATAGCAAGAAAATTACAAGAGAAAGTTTCACCTCACAGACTCAAGCCCCAACTACGAAAGGCTGATACGCTGATGTATTTCAAAATAAATTCTTTAAACCTCTACATTAATTCAAATTTATTACAATAAAAATCCCTTTAAGCCTCCCTACAGACCAAAGTCCAAAATTTCCATAAGATAAAATCTTTAAAAGCTGATTGAGATCCTTCGTAAAACAAAGACCAATTTTACAGCTCCAAAATCTCCTTGAATTCTAAGTTACCGTGATTAGAAAAGCAGTGTGATAGCCCGAAGTGTTTACACATATACCACACACACAGCCTGCACTCCTCACCCGAGGCACCCCTCACGCTCAGTGTTCTGACAATGCCGAGCAGGAACTGCTACTTGAGGACCAGGACTGCTGGATCCCGGCTCAGAAACAGAGAGAAAGAGTAAAACTGAGTCATGCCACTGAGAAAATGATATTTCTATAAAAACAAAGAATATCCTCCACGTAATCATTAATTTGGTGTAAAAACTTCCCCAGTGCAAATGAGACCTTCCCAAGTTTGCATGGCTAATCTGACTGCAAACAACACAATTATGACCTTGGCACACAAAAACAAATCCCTGATTTCTATATGGAAAGAGTAATGCAAAAACCAAGAATTAAATATTTTTAAGGTACTAAATGGTAGACGATTTGAAACTTTTAAAAACACTTACCTTTCCTCTAATTTGGGAGCTTTAGGGCAAATTGTATCTAGTTCATCAGATGCTTCAAGCTCCTGAAATCAACACGTATGTAAGTTTAAGAAAATATTGACAACATAAAATAAATCAATCAGAGAAAGACATGTATCATATGACCTCACTGATATGAGGAATTCTTAATCTCAGGAAACAAACTGAGGGTTGCTGGAGTGGTGGGGGGTTGAGAGGGATGGGGTGGCTGGGTGATAGACATTGGGGAGGGTATGTGCTATGGTGAGCACTGTGAATTGTGCAAGACTGTTGAATCACAGATCTGTACCTCTGAAACAAATAATGCAATATATGTTAAGAAAAAAAAGAGGAAGAAGAAGATGGCAGGAGAGGAAGAATGAAGGGGAGTAAGTCGGAGGAGGAGACGAACCAGGAGAGATGATGGACTCTGAAAAACAAACTGAGGGTTCTAGAGGGGAGGGGGTGGGGGGATGGGCTAGCCTGGTGATGGGTATTAAAGAGGGCCCGTTCTGCGTGGAGCCCTGGGTGGTATGCACAAACAATGAATCATGGAACACTGCATCACACACACACAAAAAATATTCACAACATAAATCTCCTTGGTTGTATGGTATTACAGAGTATCGAGCATCTCATCAGAAATACTTCATATATATTCCAGGTTCATTTTTGTAAATGCAGAGATTCTTAAGGAATTTATACTCTAGATTCATTACTGTACTTAGAAAAGTGTGTTCTAAATGAAAATTCTTTAGAAGGCGCAGACTTCTCAGTTCTAACCTTAATTATGTCAAGTCCTCCTATGAGCTCTCCAGAAACATAGAGCTGGGGGTAGGTGGGCCAGTTGGAGTAGGTTTTGAGGCCCTGACGAACTTCTGCGTCGGAGAAGACATCAAAACTGCCAAACTGAATACTATGTTTGTTAAGGATTTCCACCATCTGCTTGCTGAAACCTGCGTAAGAAAAGGAAAATCAAGAACTTAGCTTCTCTCTCATAGCCGTGATTTCATATTCCTTCACAGCACGCATTAGCTACTGACCGTAGAGTCTGCCTCTGTTTCGCCCGTGACCTACTCAGTACACCTACACAGCACGTAAAGAGAAAACAAATTCCAAAAACCCCTTATCTGGCGTTGGGCTATACCACGCGTTCAAGTACGGCTTAGCATTTAGCACACTCGTGAGTCTAAAAAAGTCTGTGTATATTTATCAATGTTCCTCTTAATACTAGGCACATTTTTTCTTGTAGGAGAAACAATGCTGGCCAGAAAGCCCTGGCACCTGCGCCATCCAGCCCGGAGACGAACAGTTGAGCCCTGGACAGGCCCCCTCCCCTCCCTGCACTTCCCCATCCATCAGGGGACTGACCCGGATGCCCCAGACAGTCCCTCCCAGCTCTGCTGTCTGTGAATCTCTAAGAATCACCACTGGATGGAGGAAAAGCCCCACAGCGGCCATCATCAGCCACTCCTTGCGCACACAGACTGGAAACCCGACTGTTTGGTTTCTGTTGCCTTCTATCAGGTCTGTGCGCTCGGTCTAGCACTTCTCCGTCTTTTGCCATCTCTAATAGAATAAATTAAAAGTCAAGGAGGAATGTGTTCTTTCAGTCGAAACTGGTACATTGAATTTCAAAGCTGTCTTCTCTGTTGTTATATAGGCACTGTCAAGAGACTGACAGTGTTCTTTCTCATCTGGTACCGTAACTTGACAGTCTCTTTTTTAAAACTATTTACATTCCCTAAAGTATGTAATGTGATTTTTTTTACTGCACTGTAGTGACAATCTCATGTTCCATGATTTTATTATACTTTTGTGACACATTTTTGTCCTGTACTTTTTTGACATCATTTTCTGATTACGACATTAGTAATGAAGTGTAAGAGTGTGAATATCAGTCTTTTATAAATCTATTAGTCTTGTCTGAAAAGAGGATATTTTTCTTCCCATAAGCTAATTCTTCCCAATTGTTTTTCAATACTTTGTACCACTCCACTCTCACATTCCATCCTTCTTTTCAAACACAGTCATAATTCACTGGAAAATGACCTATTCTTCAGGTGCAAAATTCCTGCAGGATTTCACGGCATCAGCATTTTGAAATAAAATCAAATCATAAAATTCAGTATAAGATTAATTGCAAGAATAGGCTTCACCTGATGCCATGCAAAAGCACCTTTACTCTTAAAACCTGGATGTATTACTGAGCTCCAGACATTTTTCAGATCTACAGTTTATTGAGATAAAGCACTGGTATTTCTTTGTACAGCATATAAGTTGCTTTTCCTACAACTCAAGTGTTAAGTTCATGTACAGCCTGAAGTAAAACACTGATTCTGAAATTTTTTTCATTCATCTGGGAGTTCATTAGTAAACAGCTAACGGCTGATTGCTGATGGTTATTCTGCTGCCAATATATTAACTCATTTCTACTGTAACTGGCTGAGGAAAAGCTTTCTTTTAGCTTTAGGCAATTACATGCAGACTAGAAAGATTGATGGGTAATGTTTCATTTTTAAGGGTTAAAGTGGCAGACTGGAAATGTTATGCTTAAGGATAAAATAGTGAGAAGGCTTCCTTCTAATAACACAATATTTACACAATTTATTTTTTTTAAGAAAAATGCATGCATGCACTAAAAATGTTTACAAGTGGAAAAACCACGTATAGTGGCTACAGAACCAGCATTTCGGTCTGCAGTCGTTTGTACTCATGACAGGAGGCATGAATAGTACACCTAACTGGGCCATTTCATCACTATCTAGTCACAATAAAACCCTGAAGCCCACTTATGAACCAACGATGCTTGTGTCTGATTTAAAAAGAAAAACCCGCTAAGATAGACTTTTACTGCAGAAGAAATGTCTGTCCCGCGGTTCAAATACCCTTTGCTTTGCTAAAAGCTTTAACTGAAATGGATACAAGAATTCCCAAATAACTTAATTAACCTGCATGTTCGAGGATTTAACATTCTGTTTAAAAAGATGGACATCTCAGTGCTTCTTGAAAATCTGCCTAAAACATGAGAGTCATCTCTCCTGTCCTCCTGAGGAACACAGAGTAAGGATAATCTAATTATTTGATGACAGACACCCTATCAACGTGTCAGGCTCGTAACACATGACAAACTTCTGCCGGGAGAGCCCAAAAGTGAAAGCTACGAAGACAGAGTGTGAAGTGTGCAAGGGTCAGGCTGAGACCCAGCGGGCTCCACGGCAGACCCTGAAATGGCTTTCAGGGTTTCCTTGAGAGAAAACTTAATGTTATTCACTCATGGCTTTTGATTAATTGAAATCAAGGTGGGGGCCAGCTAATCAAAAATCACCATAGCTCCACTTCACAACAGGAGCCCAAGGGGAATACTGGGTGCTACTAACGGCAGGGCCTTCCAAGGGAATTCTGTACAAAATATGGAAATACCAGCCAGTCGCTTTCATGAGCACGAATGGCCACTGCTTTTATAAAGGAGGCTTTGCCTACACCCCGTCTCTGAGGTGCCAACACAGAGCAAAACCTCTTTTCCACTAAGTAGTTCAGAAAGGAAGCGGGTGAAAGTCAAGTATGCTCCTACGTAAGAGAACAGTTTAAAGATGCAGACAGTGTGTGTAACAGGGCACCAGAGGAGGGGAAACAGAGCCAGAGGTGTGTCAGTGAAGGAAGTGGCAGGGCACAGCCACAGCAAAAAATACCTTCTACTTGATCCTTCCTTAAGATCCTTAAGTAAATATTTTTTTAAAGAATACCTACATTCTAAAATAATCTATTTACCGTATGTCACATATTTACTATATCTGACAGAAAGACATGCTGTTACAGAAATCAAGATATCAGAAAACAGAAAAGCCTGTTAAAAATGTACTTTTAAAAATCATAAAGAATAGGGGCACCTGGGTGGCTCAGTCAGTTTAGTGCCCGACTCATGATTTGGGCACTGGTCATGATCTCGGGGTCGTGGAATCAGGCCCCCGAGTCAGGCTCCGCGCTCAGCAGGGGGGTCTGCTTGAGATTCCCTCTTCCCCTCCCCCCGACTCAATCTCTCTCACTCTCTCTAAAACATATAAATAAAATCTTTTTAAAAAATTACATGGGCACCTGGGTGGTTCAGATGGTTAGGCATCTGCCTTCGGCTCAGGTTGTGATCCCGGAGTCCTGGGATCGAGCCCCACGTCGGGCTCCTAGCTCAGCAGGGAGCCTGCTTCTCCCTCTCCCTCTGTCTCTCCCCCAGCTCATGCTCTCTCTCTCTCTCTCTGTATCTCTGTCGCAAATGATTAAAATCTTAAAAAAAAATAAAATAAAATAAAAAAATACAAAGAATAAAAAAGTACTTGTTTGGAATGAAACTGTAACTGTTAAATTATATATATCTAAAAATCTCTTTTGAATTCCTTAATTATATCTTTTATTATCTAAATGTCTATAATACTGTGTTTTTCAGATTGTTCTGACATGTTGTAAAGCTTCTTTTTTATTCTACCTTGTTATTTATAGTCTTCTAAATGCCAGTTTAACATACAAATGGCTAGAAATACATTATAAATTAAGTCTAATAAAAAGGTAAGCAGGAAAATGACTATTTCTAAGTGTAATTCTAACTTACTTGAATAATCATACAACATCTGATCTGAAAAGGATCTCCAAGACTGACTCTAACCCCAACACCACCAAAGGAAGGACTGAGTGCAGAGGGAGGGTTACTGACCTGTACCTACATCACCAGGGCAGGAGCATAAGGTGGTGTCGGGATGCGACTCACCTGCCATGACATCTGGCTACCATGCTTCCCCGTGCACCAGCTCCCCTCTGCTGCCTTAGCACCCCTTCCCAAGCTGCATTTTGACCACCTGCCAGTCTTGTTAGGTTCTCATTCAGAAAGGAGTAAGAGAATGCTCCTGTTCCATCCCAAAGAAGAGTATTCTATTGGTTTTACTGTAGGCTTACTGCGTAGAACCCTTCCTACAGGTTCATCCACATGTGACAACAGTTCACCCACACTTCAGATTACAAGGAAGGCCCTGAATAAAACCCATCAGACTCATGTTGTAAGTCCCTGTTCTCAGGTCACCACAGAAAGTACCAGAAATGATTTTCCTGCCTGATGGGAGAAAGGAAACCAGGCGTAACCACTATTAAAAACAAACCACCACAACAGAGGTGGGCTGTTGCTATCTGGAGTTAACTCTAGTAGAGACCAAGTTAGTTTTTCAACATATAAATAGCAGGCATTATCTGACATGTAAATACTAGCAAGGATATTTTTCAAGTAGAACTGAGAGAAAAAGGAACCGTTTCTTTACCTTTTTAAGACAGGACTCAACATGAAACTTTATTTTTTAAAACTAGACTTTCATAATCTAATATGTAATTTGCTAACCATATAGGGAAGAATTTACAATTAAATTTACACTGGAAGCTAGGTTATTTTTATAAAGTCACACTGGACATGCAGTAATCATATCAATAGCACACTCCATTTTACTTGGATACACTGCGTATCCTAATAAACTCCCTCCTGTATAGTTGAAACAAATACTCTGATTCTCAACAGCAGCATCAAGAGGCATTAAATGCTCAATTATGAAGCATAATAATGTTGTACTAGGCATAGTAAAAAGAAAATAACATAAACCCAATACCAGAGGGGCCAAATAAACTCTAAAACTCACTTAAGGACAAAATTACAAGCATATATGTACAGAAAATAAGAGTGACTATAAGCCACAGAACTCAGAATCTTTCAATTATTAGCACCTATAAACAATAGGTGAACACTGCAGTCACATAATTCGACGTTGGGACAAGAAGGAAGGCAAAAGCACAGGGGGAGACACAGGAACGCCACCAAAATTCTGTAAATTTTTAAACTGCTGAATCTGGACTACATGAATCAAGAGAGACTGCCAAGAAAGACAGGAAACTGTTAATAGCAAAATGAACTGAGCAGACAAAAGCCCATTCAGGTGACAGCAATGTGATGGCTGGAACCTAATCCCAACTCCACTCCGAGGTGACCTGAGCAGACTCCCCCTCTTTGGGTACTTATGTATATAATACAAAAATCTTCAGATGATTTCTAAGATGCCTCTGGGTTCCAACATTCTCTGTGTGTGTGGTGCAACCTAATTCTCATCACCTCACGACAGAATGCCAGTGGGACTTAGGACCTTCCTGATTTTCTAAAGGTATCTCAACACAAGTGTAAGAGGAACGGACAGCAGGAACAGAGATGGGCACCTAGTTGCACCCCACACTGGTGAAGCACCCGTTCTGTCTGCGTCCTTGTCAAAGCAGCTTCTTACCGCAGCGCGGCTCCTGAGGAGTTCCTTTCATAAACAACATGCAAGGGGCAGCATGAGTTAATTTCTTCAGGCGAAGGTTGAGATCTTCTTTAGGATGCTCGTTACCACTGGGTGGGAAGGAGCCGCTAGATGCATGGCGCTGAACTTTTTTGGTCAACTCTGGGGCATGTGCACCATCTAATCGGTCAATTTTCTGAGAATTCTGAAGTTAAAAAAGTTGTTTAGAATATGTGTGGCATTCTTTCATCATCCCTTTTAAGATCCAAAATTTTAACAAGTATGAACTCACAGCTCTGGCCAATTTGTAAAGGGGTCAACACTATTATAAGATATGTTTTTAAAAATCTGATTACCAATTGCCCGACGCATCTCAATTTTAGAAATACGTAATGGTCTTCTTTGTTTCCCTTTTTGGGAACACACTAGGAAAACATTGCTATACCTCAAACTCAAACCAGATCAGCGTCTAACCAAAAAAAGAAAAGATTTCCCCACCCTCATGGGGATGAATCTATTACTAAGTATAAATGCGGTATTGGTGGGGAACTGTGGTAACACTCAGGGGTGCCCTAAAGCACAGATCTGCACCTGCTTCCTAAGAGAGTCATTAATCAAACCAGGACCAGCCACATGTTCCATTACACCCAGGCACATGCCCTAAGCAATCAACTTTTACCCCACTCAGGGAACATTTTGGGTCTATAACCAAGTATCCGGATTATTGTCTAGAAGCCCCAACTCTGATTGCCCATGACACTTCTGCAGGATCCCCAGGCCAAGCTGCGGCATCAGTGCAAACAAGGAGACTACGAGAAGACAGGGCAAAGCCGGGACAACCAAGTGCCAAATGTTCAGGGATCGGGGAGAGGGTAAAGGAACCAAGACAGAGCCCCATGGCCCACGACAGAAGCAGGATCTCTTGGGCCATCTTTATCCTTACCTTGAAAAACAGAAAGGTGGGAACAGAACTAATTTCATATTTTTCAGATACTTCAGGAACGGCTTCAGCTTCCAACTTTAAGATAAAAGAATTTAAAGCTTGATTATAAAAAGGTCCTTTCTTACTACTTCAATATGTAAATCAGCTTCACATGCATCATCCCTTCAAGTAGTTGATGTTTTTAAGAAGTATGGTACAAAAGTTTATGACACATTTACATTTAAATGAGACTCACTGGGCTGGCGTGTCATCCACTGAGTCTGCAGTGTCAAAACAGGTTCAGAGGTTTTTATTTTGTTGCACATTTCAAAAGATGCCTGGAGGCTGTGAATAAAATTTTTGGTGCACTAGTGACCTAGTAAATTTTCAATCATATGCAGCTACTACTATATTGAAATCCATAAATCACTGACCCCAGTTATGTCATGATTACAGTGTTTATTTTCTGCCCACAGCAATTCTTGCTGTTTGCTCTATTGACTAATTTCAAGAGGCAGTACATCATGACTGACAGTTGTAGCCTTCTGCAAATTATGAAGCAAAAAGGAGTATTTCTTCAATAAACTATTGATGTCTGATAAATTTTACCGTTAACTCCTGCAAGGCCGCTGGACACTAAGCAGATATCTTGCTAGGTTATTTGCTCCTGGGTCTATTCATACATTTAAATGCATTTTAAATAAGATGACTGCATTCTGCTTGATAATTTCCTTGAGGCCCCTCAACCAGATATGATGTGCTGACATACGAATTTTAAATGTATTTAATAACTCAATTTCTAAATAATTAGAACACAACTCCTGTAAGCTATTTATGTAGGACTTTGTAAACCGTACACTTTGAGAAAAACCGAGACGTAATATTATATCCTTCCCTCATAGGACTGTCAATTTAATATAAACTTTTTAAAACCAATAAAAATCTGTATTCACATTATACCTGTAGGAAATAAAATTTATTGATAAATTATATTGTTAAAAGATTTAAAAATATATATCCTGTATTTTTCCAGGAATGAAAGATTACCACTGGGCTTGAAACACTATTTTTATCTAGCGCTTTCCCCGATCCGGTATATATCTATCCAAATGAACCTTGATGGTAAGTGGGAGGCAGAGTCATTTGTCTTTAGTTTGTATCTTCCATCTCATGTATTTCTTGGGTGCTCTTTTCCTACTTTATTTTTTTTTTCTTTAAAACACCCTTTTGAAACAATTACTTTCATTTTTCAAAATGTACTAGGTGAAAATCATATACATTTTAAATCAACACCAACTGTCCAATAAACCTGAAAAAAATGAGGAAAAGAAAAAGCATTTGGAGAGAGCTATTTAGGACACACTTTTTAAAAGTTTTTAAAACTTTTGTGCTGCTTTCTTTCATACAATTGCACACTCAGACCAAAGAGGAACAGAAAGGGCAATGATTAAAGCAGTTCATTATTTTCTCTCTTTCAAATAATCTCTCAAGTGCCCACCACACGTGGGCATTGGGTTAGGCTCAGTTACGATCCCTATCTTTGGTACTACTGGATTCTAACAGCAAAATAAGACAAATTTTAAAAAGGGGCAATACTAAGAAAGAAAAAAAAAAAAACCTACAAGATAATAGTCTTAAGCCAAACCAGGAAGCGTCCGGACTCAAAAACACAGTCCTCTGTGTGGCCAAAAGTTGACCTCTTCTCATGTTCCTGCTGGTTTCCAACAGTCTCCCTTAATGACAACTCTTCCAGGAAGCAAACAATCCTCTTGAAATTCCTAAAGCCTGGAAGATCACCACATGCACCTCTCGCAAAACAGCTCCCAGGAAGACGAGATCTTAGTAAGACAAAGGCAGTGGTTGACAGACAAATCCTCCCGAGCACTGGCCAGGAGCGCCACTGAAGGCAAACCCATTCCCCCAGAACAAGGGTATCTGAGTCCTAAAACCTTTGCACATTGAAATTCTTTGGGAACATTTTTATTGGATGTAAAACAACATGACAGTACTATCAATAAAAATAGAAAATACTGAAAACCGATCTGCATTCAGAAAAGACCAAAGATGATCAGTAAGAGCGATCTTTCATGGAAAGCCTACCCTGTGCCACAAACCATGACAGGCCCTTTGCAGACAATGGCCTAAACTACTTAAAACCTGGAAAGGTGGGTAGTATATAATCAACTCAAACTTACAGGTGGCTAAGTAAAGATGTAACTTGTCCAAAGATACATAGTTAATAAGTAGTAGAGCTGAGAAACAAACCCAAATTTGTTTGACTATAAAACCTGTTTTTTCACTATACTGTGGTATACTTTTTCTACTGTATCAATCAAAAAGAAAGATTAAATTTCAAAGATAGGATTTATACATGACTTTAGCAACCACCAAACATGAACATTTCCAGAATGGAATCTCAGACAGAATGAATGCCTTTGGTGGGAACCACTTGCTTGCTGAGCCATGACTCTCGAAGTCAGACCCTTCCCCTGAAGTGTGCTGCATGTCTGTGGAGTGGGGCGAAGAGAGGCAGGGAAGTGTTACCACAGCAAGGTAAATCCAGAGGTAGGGAATTCACTCTCTCCAGGGTCACCAAAGACCACTACGACAGTAATGGCTAACAGTTATGATTAATCTAGGCCAGACACTGTTTTTTTTTTTTTTAAGATTTTATTTATTTATTTGTGAGAGAGAGAATGAGAGACAGAGAGCATGAGAGGGAAGAGGGTCAGAGGGAGAAGCAGACCCCCTGCTGAGCAGGGAGCCCGATGTGAGACTCGATCCCAGGACTCCAGGATCATGACCTGAGCCGAAGGCAGTCGCTTAACCAACTGAGCCACCCAGGTGCCCTAGGCCAGACACTGTTCTAAGTGCATTTTGTGTACTGACTCATTTAATCTGCCCGATAATGGATGCTGTTATCACACCTGACTTCAGGAGAAACTGGAACTTAACGAGGTTAGGTAAGTCAGCCAAGATTACAACACTGGTGGAGCAGGGCAGTGTGGCTCCAAGCTGCACTCTACACTACCACGCTGCCATTTCAGCAAATCCAATGGCTACCCCTCTTTGCTCATTTTACCGACCTTTCAGTATCATCAGTGTGACCACACCCACCTTCTCGAGATACCACCTTCTCGACATACCACCTTCTCAACAAGCCTTCACTTGGCCTCCCGATTTTTCTTTTTCCTCAATTCTGAGACTCAGTCTCTCTGGCGTCTTACTTCACATCTGGCCAATCTCTACATGGCTGGCACATCCCAGGACTTGATGCTGAGTGCACTTCTCTTATTTATGCTCATCCTCCCTGAGTGGTCTCATCCAACCCTGTGGCTCTAAGTAACACCAATACGGCCACAATGCCCGAGTTAATATCCATGCCAGACCTTCCCCCCCATCACCTCCAAGCTACACACTCAACACCTGCACTCCGATCTCTACTAGGTATCTCCCACTAAACCTGTTCCTCCCCAGGGCATCTTGATCTCTATAATCCATCCAGAGGATCAGATCAAAAAGGAGACAATTTTGATTAATTCATTTCCCTCACCGGACATCCACTCCATCAACAGGTCCTCCAGGTTCCCCCTCCAAAATATAAGCCAAATCAGACGATGGCATCATCTCGATGCTCCCTCTCCACTAGAGTCCAAGGCATCTCTAACCTGGCCTGTGAAATAGCCTCCTAATGAGTATACTTGCTTCTAGTCTGCATCCTTTCTCCCCCCCCACTTCAAACCACTCCCCACAGGACAGCTGGAGGAATCAACTCAACAAGAGAAATCCAATTGTGTGTCACTTCCACTGCACTCAAATAATACCCAAACTCGGGGCACCTGGGTGGCTCAGTTGGCTGAGCCAACTGGCTGAGCCTTCGGCTCATGTCAGGATCCCAGAGCCCCACATCGGGCTCCCTGCTCAGCAGGGAGCCTGCTTCTCCCTCTCTGCCTGCCTGTCTGCCTACTTGTGATCTCTGTCAAATAAATAAACAAAATCTTAAAAAAACAGTAATAATACCCAAACTCTTCCAGTGCCCACAAGGTCATCCGGCTGTTGCCTCCCTCTCCAACCTCTTGCCAGAACCTCTCCTCCTTCACTAGCTCCACTGGCCTTCTGCCAGCCCTCCGGCAGTGTTCACTTGCTGATCCACAGCCTAAAAGTTCATCCCCAGCTCTCCCAATGACAATTCCTTTTCACTTTCCAGCCTTCCCTGACCAGACACACCTCTCCAGCCCAACCCGAATAAAGTACCACCCGCCGCCAAGTCCTCTTCTACCACCTATTTCTTTCTTTTCAGAACTTACTACGATGTGAAATTACCTTGGTAATATGTGACTCGATGACCCTACTGTTCCATACCCCCAGTGACTAGCATAATGGTGGCATATAAATGTTAGATAGATAGATTCTGACACAATACTGAACAAATGCTGGTCACTACTGCTAAGCCTACCATGGGAATGACCACTGGCCAGGGTGGCCCTGAGAACAATTAAACCTTACATTCAGAGACATCTTGTTAAACTTCATTAAGAGGCTTCCTTCTAACTCTGTGACATGATCTAAAAGGAAAATTTTTCATAATCAAATTCTTTATCCAAATAGGTATTTAATGTTTTTGGTAGCTTTTTAAAAGACCTTTGCCAAACTTAGCCCAGGAATGGCTAATAAACTTTGTTAATTATTAGTATTTTTTTATTATCAAGACAGCATAAATAAAAACTAGGATATTTTTAAGATTTAGCTTCTACTTGAATTATCTGAGAAGCATTTATAGAGCTCCCCCAAAATGGAATCCTACACACGTTCTCTTTAAGTGCCATTATTACTATCATTAGTATCATGCCAGGTACCTAGCTACACAGCTGGTCGTTCCCTTCTGGAGATTGCCCTGCATTGTCTGTTTTCACAAGCGAATTGTACAGACATTTAGAATGAGACATTTCTATAACCATATAGAAATTATCTATACTGATTATATAGACCCTTAGAAATTAAATACTATGAACTGTATTTTAAGATGCTTACACATTCAAGAATAAATCAAACTAAAACAATTCCTATTTTTTGAGAATCAAAAAATACAAATTTAAATATATAACTCCTTCTACACCTTTGCCTTCATACCTGAAGTTACAATGGACATAATAAAATGCAAGTACAGCAGGTACTATACAAACAAGATCACTACAAAATGAAAACACAGTGGTACACACCTCACCAACCAGGTGGCCCGATAAGCCTGACTTTGAGAATTTATGTACTAAAGTGCATTATAAGGTAAAATGATTACCACAGCCTAACTGGATCAGAATACCAAGCTGAAAGAGGGGTGGTGGAGGCTGACATAGAGGGTGGGAGCCACCTACACAAAGGAAAGCCATAAAAAAAATGAAAACAAGGTACGGTCAAGGTCCCTATTTCAAGTATCCCACCGTCTAGTCAAGAAGCCAATCAAGGGGCGCCTGAGTAGGTCAGTTGGTTGGGTGTCCCACTCTTGATTTTGGCTCACATCACAATCTCAGGGTTGTGAGATCAAGCCCCACGTTGGGCTCCATGCTGGACATGGAATCGGCTTGGGATTCTCTCTCTCCCTCTCCCTCTGCCCCCCCAAGTGCTCTCTCTCTCTTTAAAAAAAAAAAAGAAAAAAAAACAACCAATCAAAACAGGAAATTAAATGACAGAACAGACAAAAATACAAGATATTCTCTAAAAGTTGAATCAATGGCACAAAGTTTGGAGATGAAAGAAAAAAAAAGCCACAGGAGTACACAGGAGACTTCATATAAAATGGATTTGAATTGAATCATCATGTTGTATGCCTAAAATTACAACCTCCATTTGAAGAAAAGTAAATAATAAATTTAATAATAAAAAACAAACTGGATAAAAATTTCAATAGTCAAATCAGAATAAAATCAAATGTAACGTAAAAATGGACGGCCACTCCTATAAAAAAATGAGTTTGATCTGGACCTCGAACAGAACTGACGGTCCCCAACTTCCCACCACAAAGAGTCCTGTGCTCCTCTTCCTCCTCCCTACCTTGCCACCAGACACTAGACCTTGAAAGATTCTATCTCTCAAACGAGTGATTAAATGATAAATGTGTTTTCCCATTTTAGTTAAAGATAAAGTGTTAACAAACTGACTTAATGTAATCTGAAAAGGGCATGTAACATTTTAATTAGCCATTTAATTTTATTCTGAACAAATGTTAAGTTTTCAATAAGACTTTTAGCAATAAGGATAACTTGTGTATCTCCCCCAAGCCCTTGGAGGCAGGCAAACCTCCGCGTGGGGCCCAGAGCCTCACGCAGGTCTAGACAGGGTGGCCAGCGCAGGAGAGGGCCACCCTGCAGGCACAGGCATAGACGTGGTGCCAAGAAGCACGCGCGCACTCTGTCACTACATCGTCAGTGCAGGCCGGAGCGTGCTCATCCGGCTGCAATGAACCTGAGAGCCCTGCCTGTCAGCAACCTGTCCCAACGAGCAGGAACTACTCGGGCCAAACCTATGCTCCCTGTTCTCAGGTATTGCTTCTCCATCATCTACAGAATAAGAAATTGTTTATGGTCACAAACCTTTACAAACTCTTAAAAACATCAGGTTTAAGATCACCTACATAATGATTTTGTAAATTTAAATTATAGAATCAACTGATCTCTGTAATTCACAAGTCAAAAATGCCAGACCAGGGGCGCCTCGGTGGCTCACTCAGTTAGGCGGCTGCCTTCGGCTCAGGTCATGGTCTCAGGGTCCTGGGATCGAGTCCCGTGTCGGGCTCCCTGCTCCGCGCAGTCTGCTTCTCCCTCTCCTCATGCTCCGCCCCCAGCTCGTGCGTGCATGCTCTCTCTCTAATAAATATCTTTAAAAAGAAAAAAACTAAGAAATCAAATTAAAAGACACAGAGGTGGCAGGACATCAGTTCCCTACCGTAGATGGCTCAAAAGCTCTCATTAACAAAAGAAAGCTCTCTTTAAACGAACTGCAACCTCTCTTACTGGGGCATGCCAACAGATCTCTCAAATGTTTTACTTATTTACTCATCATTTAAATTACCTACCTTACAAACTCCATGCAAATTATCTTTGCCATTTAAAAGAAACACTGCAGGGGCGCCTGGGTGGCTCAGTCACTTAAGCATCCGACTCTTGGCTTCAGCTCAGGTCATGATCTCAGGGTTGTGAGATCAAGTCCCGTGTCAGGCTCCAAGCTCAGTGCAGAGTCTGTTTGAGATTTTGAGATTCTTTCCCCCTCCCTTTCTCTCCCCCTCTGCAGCTTCCCTCCACTCACATGCTCTCTAAAATAAATAAAATCCTTAAAAAAAAAAAAAAAAAAGAAAAGAAAAACCACTCCACAGAGTCAATTTCCAGAAAGCAATGCCTCCTGGAAGAACTACCCACTTCATGCTGTCAGCCTTCCACGAACAGCAGGTGCACTCAGGTTCAGGTGTCCCCGACAGATAAGGACTTCCCAACCCCTGGCTTACTCAGACACTTAAGCACTTGAACAATTTAAAATCTCACTGCCAAGTGTGGTACCAATGTGAGAAGTAATTCTATAGTTGCTTTAAATAAATCATTCAGATGGCAGCTAAGAACAATGTGTTATCTAAACCAGAAACATTATACACATAAAAGCAGACATGCAACAATTACCATCATCTTGACTAATCTTAGGATTGAAATGTTTAATCATTCATTTCACTGGTAATCATTATCTTTTATCAGTGACCAAACATGCAGTTTCAATGTCTCCTTCTATTATTTATATTGGACATTTTAGGGTTACATTCTAAGGTTACATTACACATTTCATTGGAATTTTAAGTGAGTCCTTAAATTTTAAAAAGCTAACTATTACATCTATATTTGCTCTATCTTCATAAAAAAAAAAAAAACACTGAAATGAATCATGCAAAATTAACATAAACAGTCCCTTCTTTACAGGGTGGGACACCAGGGCTGGCAGGGAAGGTGGGGGGGGGGGAGCATTCTCACTGTACACCCTTTACCCTGTTCTGATTTTGAGATATCTAACTGCAATACCTATTGAAAGCACACTTACCTATATAGAAATTGCCTGAAAATTACATCGCCTATTACACAGATGAATTAGCCTGTCAGAATTCTGTTTTCAGGTTACATAAAAAGTGGAAAGTACAGAAGATACCACTTTTAGCCCCATAAATGGGTATATTTGCCAAAATGTGCTCTGAACTCACTAATTATAGTTTTAAAAAATAAGGATTTGGTACTTTTTGTTTCTTTAAATCCTAAGGATTTCAAGTTTTTGAATACAGGGTGTGCCTCCCTTCCCAAAAATTCATTTCTAAGATTCTTGACTCCTATTTGGGCTTTGTTGCCTCAACCAAGACTAAGTCCTAATTGACAGCATTAAATGTGCTAAACCAAGTGAGCTAATCTACAGCCTCAACTACCACCTTCCCAGTACGTGCCCACCCAAGAGACAAACTAGGAACGTAGAGTGTGCACAGCCGGGTGGAAACAAGGCAAGGCAGGGAGATGCTCGATTCCTTTCTCCTCTGCTTCCTAAACAGGTCAGAAAAGCTTTCAGTTTCTCCTATAGGTCTGGATTTACGTGATCCAAGACAGCTGCTTCTTCCTGTTCCCCTGGTTCCTAGCAGCCTCCACACACCCTTTCTTCAGTCGCTTTCCCTATCACACCTTGCTCTTCAATGAAGCAAGCTTTGTTAATATTTTTACTATATTCAAAACACGATGATCCACAGTGAGTGATCTAGTTGCTTCTGCTGGCGAACATCCCCACTACCCATCCTGCAATTTGCAGGTTCTGTCCTCCCACCACACGTTAGGGAAAGTGTAGTTATTGTCACAGTATTTCATACTTGAGAAATGCAAAACAATTTTAAGTTTTTTAAGAATCTACTGCAAAAATAATAAAAAATAACACCAATTATAAACATGTGGAATTCCAAATCCTTCCTCCCTTATGTTAATAAAATGCAGTCTGCCTCATAAAAGACGTGACACCAAAAATATAATACCTTCACAAACGAAACTTGAGGCTGTTCTTTGGCTAATTCTGCCATCACGTCGTTCATCTGAGCACACTGTGGAGCCCACGGCGCCCAAAAATGGACCACAAGGAGGGACCTGGAAATCATCAAAATGCAATCTTTTAAAGTTACAGTATCTTTAGAAATAAGGAAATACTGACATAGATTAAACTCTATTACCAAAACAACCTTTACAAGAACTGCCTGAATTGTTTTTCTACTGCTAGAATTCTATCGTATTAAACACAGACTGAAATATAAGGCTTACTACAAGGTCTTGGTAATCTTTTGGGTGAGTTTTCAAGTTAATGATATTTCTTGAATGAAGACTTAGCTCATATGAAGTGGTTCTAAATATTCATCCATCTCAACTAACAGTCATATAAATCAATTATGTTTTCAGACCCTTAGGAAAGGTGGAAACTAGATTTCTGCAGCCAAGGCACCAGGTCTGTGACAAATGGCTACAGATGCATAGGTACTATGGGGTATTCACTTTTTAAGCACAGTACTGTGATGCTGGGCTCTAACTGTGACCATAGGAACAGGAATAAAATGTTGAAAATGGAAGGCACGCAGGCAGAAAACAAGGGAAAAAATGGAACTGATTTTCACAAAGACAGGCTTTTTTTATATTCTACCACAAAAGATTTTCTAAAAATTGATGGTATGAACTAGAACAGTGGATTAATAAATTACTAAGTTCTTAGGCATCTCAGTAGGTACTTATCAACTATTTTCATATAAAATGGTCTTGGCTAAGATATCTTTTAAGTCTATCTTCATTTTAAACTGAAAAACCCTTCTATAGGAGTCTAAGTACAAACTATAATTATCCCCAACCAAAAAAATCTGAAAAATCAGGAAGGAAACACACTGAAAAATATGTCACATAGAGAAAGGAACTAAGGACAACTAACCTGTGGGCAAGGAAAGGAGTGGCGAACTGTAAAACCAGGCAAACAGTACAGCTCCCACCCAGCACTGGCGAGCAGCCAAGGGAGGACTTCAGAGGTAGGAGGGGCAGGATTTGGTGACCCTGGAAGCATGGTCTAGAGCCAACTCCAAGTTTCTGGCTCAGTGACTGATGACTAGTGGTGGCACGAGCCACGCATCATGTATTGAAGCTGCTAACCTGAGAGGAAAGGAAGCCTGAGGGGGGTGGGGGCTGTTAGTGATGGTCTGGAGCTCAGGAAAGAAGTCTGTGCTTCATCTGCAGACAGATTTGGGAATCCAAGAAATGGAGCTGGCACCAAGCTCTCCTACGCTACAGGATAAAAGACAGAGGTCAGAGCCTCTGGGCTCATCGACAGTAAGTTAGGACAGACGGAGGAAAAGGAACCCAGGCAGTAGACCAGAAAATGGAACCTAAAAAGCACAGCAAGGTTAAAGGGCCTCCCAGAAGTCAAGAGAAAGATGTCAAGAAGGAAGGAGTGACAACCATCCAATGCAGCTGGAAGGGCCCCAGCAATGCTGCAGGGCAGATTCTTCTGCCTGAGTCAGAGGGCAGCATGCGGGGACCGAACCTAAGATGAGGCTGTAGGCTGCTAGAAATCTACACTTGAAGAGATCTGGCTGTAAACAGAGAGTCCTGGCAGAGGGAAAGACAGGATCAAGGGATTTGCGCTCTTTTTAATACAAGAAAATCTTTACGTTTGTTTCATAGAGGGTAGTGCAAGTGGAGAGGAAAAGGATAAAGACACAAGAGAGGCTGAGGATGCAAAGGTCTTTGGGGGCGGCAGGAGGGGAAATCTAAGAGCAGAGAATTCACCATGAGGGAAGGGACAGCCTCCTCTGGGTCAGGAGTGAAGGAATCAAGAATGGGATGTCAGATGTCGGGGGAGCGGAGAATAGAAGGAGAGTGGGGGAGATGCTCCTGGAAGTCCCGTTTTCCCAGGCAGGAAGCAAGGTCATTTGCTGAAACAAAGGAAAATGGAGGACTGCAGTCACAGACAGCAGTGAGGAAGAAGGGAGAGCAGCCCGGGGGCACCCAAGAGGAAAGCAGGAAAGACCCACCTAAGGCTGGAAAGGACATACTGTGGGTCCCTAATCAATGGGTTCTCATTGGTGTCCAGCAGAACTCAGAAGCTTCAATGTGTGGGTAGGTGGGCCTCAGGGTCTATGGCAGAGACTATGCTGTGTCCCTCTGCTCCTGGGCACACAGACTGACGACACTGCTCAGTCATCCCTGCAGCTGTTGGGGCCCTGGAGCTGAGCTCTGGCCACCTTCCCATTATCTTACATAGCCAAATAACATCCTCTGCCATGTGCAAAGGATGCTGGGGAAGCCCCAAGACCTACAGGTCCCACAAAAGGACCTGCACAAGAATATTCACAGCAGGGGCGCCTGGGTGGCTCAACTGGTTAAGCAACTGCCTTCAGCTCAGACCATGATCCCGGAGTCCCAGGATGGACTCCTGCATCAGGCTCCTGCTCAGAGGGGAGTCGGCTTCACCCTCTGACCCTCCCCCTGCTCATGCTCTCTCTTCCTCTCTCAAATAAACAAAACATTAAATAAATAAATAAATAAATAAATAAGAATGTTCACAGCCTCAGACACAACAGCCAAAAACTGGAAATAACCCAAATGTCTACAAATTGGAGAAACTGTTGTATATTTATACAACAGAATACTAATGGGCAATAAAACGAAACCAACCATAGATGCATGCAACAATGTGCATCTTGAAAACATGATGATGAAGAAAACAACCCAGACATACAAGACCACGAGCTGTGTAACTCCATTTACATAAAGTACAAAGAACAGGCAAAACTAACCTATAGTGACAGAGAGTGGATCAGTGGCGGGGATTATGGGAAAGGAGCTAAAGAACATTCTGGGGCTCTATATTGTTTTGAATGGTGGTTACTTGTGTATGTACAACTGTTAAAATTTATCACACCTAGCTATCAAAATCTGTGCATCTTATTATGGTATGTAAGTAATGCCTCATTTTTTTTTTTTAAAAGCTGGGATACCACTTTTAACTAAACTGAAAAAGGACTTTTTAAATAATAATATTCCATGATTAAAAAAAAGATGAAACGAGCCAAGCAGTTCCATATCCTACTGGTAAAAATTAAATTGGAAACTTTCAGAAATTTCTTACACACTGTCAAGTATCTATCCTAAGGAGTAAAGACACCTTCCCATTATCTCACATAGCCAAATAACAGGAAGAATCAATTCTTCAACCACACTATAGCTTTTTTAATGGTCCTATAACAAAATATTATCAAGCCATTAAAAATCATATTTCAAAGAATTTTAATGACATGGGAAAATGCTCACAATATTATATTTTTTAAAATTTAAATGTTACCAAATTTTTTAACAGTATGAACTGACCTATGCAAAAAAGATAACACCTGAAACTAATATACTATTGTGTATTAATTATACTCTAACAGTTTAAAAAAAAAAGGAAAAAAGGTATACCCACACAATTTAAATTCCATTACTACTAACATGGTTTTGAAGAGTAATTTAAATATACAATCTTAACTTCCATGGTGTAAAAGAGCAATAATAACTAGGGGTGCCTGGGTGGCTCAGTAGAGTGTCTGCCTTCCGCCCAGGTCAGGGTCCTGGGATGGAGCCCCACACTGGGCTCTCCGCCCAGCAGGAAGCCTGCTTCTCCCTCTCCCTCTGCCTGCTGCTCCCCCTGCTTGTGCTCACACTCTGTCAAATTAATAAATAAAATCTTCTAAAAATATTTTAAAAATAAAACAAAATAAAATAGAAATAACTAATACCCTGGGATACTGGGAAGATCAAACAAAAATACAAAAACATTTAAAAATAAAAGCATATTAATATAAATAGTAATTTTACAGTATCCACAATAACCTCCTATTCAGATGCTCAGCTCTCTACGAACGCACTGCCTAGTAGCATAAGGACATAAACCTGAAGCAAACGTAAATGCTGCTACCCCTCTCTTAGGTTACATGTCTGCATGAAATAACCCAAGTTGCAAGGTGCACTGTTTGAGGAAAAACTTTAAAGACCAGGTTCAAATCCTAACTAACATGATTCTAGACAATGTAATGAACATCGGTTGTACATCAACAAAACAATCAGTGCTCAGTGAAGAGCTGTTGCTGTTATCACGAGGTGTCCTGCTCCTGCAGTTACTTATCTGCAGATAACAGAAGCTGCAGTTTATTAAAGACTATCATATGCTAGACTCAAGTGTTTTACAAACGGGTATGAATACCCCCACTGTACAGACCAGCTGAGATTTCAGTGATCTACAAACACCTGAAATGATTTAAGCAAAACAAAAATTTCTTTTTTAAGATGTTATCCACTTATCTGAGAGAGAGAGAGAGGGAAGGAGAGCGCGAGCACGAGTGGGGGGGAGGCAGCGAGAGAAGCAGACACCCAGCTGAGCCGCGAGCCTGACACAGGGCTGGATCCCAGGACCTGGGAATCGCGACCTGAGCAGAACGCAGGCGTGGAACCGACTGAGCCATCCAGGTGCCCGCAAGAATTTCAATTCACATAAAATTTTAAAACTGAGAAATGGTATTTAGGAAGTAGATTTCTAAATGGTTACGGCAACAAGTACCGTTTAATATTTTGCAATGCTTTCATTTTCACCAAATCGGCAGAGATTCATTCCTTCCAAGATGCCCTCCGTCATTTCCAGCTGCCCTGTTTCAACTAATCACCAGGGAAGGGTATGCTGTTTCCCGGATCACTTCAGTACAGACCACCGGGAAGAACACATCCAAATCGTACGCACTGCGTTATTTCAAGGATCTTTACGGTTTAAAAAACAGTCTTTCAGGTGACGGTGAGTTCAAACACTGAGGAAGGGCAGGTGCACGCGAGCCCGGCTCCTTTCGGGAGTCCACCCCGGGCGCCGTCCCCGCTCGGGCGGCCTGTGCACGCGGGGGTCGGGCGCATCCCAGCCCACCCGCCATCGGTGAGTAATGGTCGTTCCATTTCCCCCTTTTTTCTCCTCCCCAAACAATGTTCGCAGTAAACCTGAAACGTCGAACGGGCTGTGCCGGTTAACACCTTCGCTCCGCCACCTCCGCGAAGCCTGGCCACGCAGAGGACGGCGCCCTCGTCGCCCCGCTCCGTTCCCGACACGCGGCACTCGGCGCCCCAGCGGCGCTCCCAGGGGAGTACGACCCGCCTCTACTCCACAGTCGGCGGGCAAAGCGCCACCGGCTGGGGTCCCGGGGGCCCGCACGCCAGGCCAGCTCGGCGCCCGCGCCGTCCCCCTCACCCC
>NW_027397120.1:2981422-3025646 GCF_003265705.2 Callorhinus ursinus
GACGCCCGGCGCCAACCGGGCAAGGGGCCCCAGCAGCGAGGCCTGCCTGAACCGCCGGCTGCCGACACAGCGGGCGGCGGCCGGGCCTGGGTCGCGGGCCGGCGGGGTCCGCTCGCCCCCTCCCCCCGCGGCCCCGGGGCTGAGTCACCGCGCCGCCGGGGGCCCCGGGGGCCGCCGGGCCGGGCGGCGGGGCCAGGCCGCGGGGCCGAGCTCGGCCCCGCATCCCGCTCCTCTTCCGGGGCCAGGGGGCCGGGCTCGGCGGCTGGGAGCCCCACGGGTCGGCCGCCCCACCAGGCCCCGAAGGAGCCGGGCCGCACGCCGCCGCCGCCCGAGACGCCGCTCCCCGCGCGCGTGCCCTCAGCCCTGCCGCCCGCCGTGCCGCTCACTTGGCTCTGAGGCGCAGCAGCTCCTCAAACTGCTGGGCTGAGCCGACCTCCACCACAGCCGCCACCGCCTCAGCCGCCCCCGCCGCCATGCTGCCGCCGCCAGACAGGAGCAATCGAGCGTGGGCGGCCGGCGGGGGCGGGGCCTCGGGCGAGGGCGCGCGGAAGCCCCGCCCTCCGGCCCCGCCCCGGGCCTGCGCCAGCCGCGAGCGCGGCGGCGGGGCGGGGCTTCCGGGGGAGTGCCCGCGCGCCGGACCCGCGTGCTCCCGGCTCCCCGGGTCTGCGCACCTACGCGCGAGTCCACAGCGCGTCGGCGGCGACTACAGCCGCTGGGAGACGGGGTGCGCGCGTGCGGCTGAGTGTAGTTGAAGTCACGAGGTCTGGACGCTCAACAAGATGACACTTTCACCTAAAATGAAATTAAGTAAAAGGCGGGATGTCACCGAAAATGGGAAATCACATGCAGTAAGAGCCACGAGGAACTGTTTTGTATCCAGCTGTGGTGGTACATCTGCAAACCTAAACGTAAAATTCATGGGACAAAACACACACACACACACACACACACACACACACACACACACACACACAAATGAATTCAAGTAACACTGGGGAATCTGAAGAAGAGGGGCGGATGGCGTGAATGTCGACATCCTGGTCGTGGTTTTGTTCTATGGCTTTGCGAGATGTCATCTTTGGGGGAGAGTGTACGCAGGATCTCTCTGTATTATTCCTTACAACTGCGCGTGACACGAAATTATTTTAAAATGTAAAAAAAGTTTTTTTCAATAAATAAAACCTAGAGATTACAAAAATGCAGTAGAAGGTGGGGGGAACAGCACCTTGCAAAACAGGATGTATATACTCCGATGGCCATTTTAAACAGAACTATAGGTAAATAAAATAGCATAACTCTATATAGATGAACGTAGCATTGAAAAAAAAGGTCTTCAGAAGGATATGCCCCAAAGTGTTAGGAGAGCTTGCCCCCAGAAAGGAGGGGAGTCAAAGGGAGCATCTTCCCTTTTTACATCATGTACTTCTTAGTATCATTTGCATTTTTTCAAAGAACACGGACTGGCTTTGTAATTTAAAAAAATAATGAAATTGTAATGCACTAGGGAAATGTGCTATAGTGATTCTTTTTCAAAAAGCAGCAGTATTCACTCCCTCTAATGTGGCTGTTTTAAAAATTCTGACTTTCCCTTCAAATGGAATTTGCTGAGAGCAGCACACACCGGCTACAGAGCACCTATCTACTTTCAAAAAAGAATGTTAGGGAAACTCCCAGATTACATTTCCACTTCTGCCTCCTGCTCTCTCTGCAGCTCTCACTATTGACATCAACAGGCCTAACGGTTGGAAGCTGACCTCTGAGCTTTAAAATGCTCTGACTTGGGCCACAAATACCACTCCACTGGGCCCTGAACCCAAGCAGTATTTGGCTGTTGCATCTGAGCTACAGGTCTGTACCCATATATACGTGCCCATGGTGATTTTCAGCCTGCCAAAGCCTTCAACATGTGTCTGTATTTATGTAAAAACATCACTGCCTACCTACACCTTATAGCTAAGGCAACAACCAGACCCACAGCAGGGAAGGGGCAGCATCAAGACTCCCTAGGCTTTCTCTTACCACCTCACGCCCATCCGGTGCCCCACCATGGCACCCCACCCCACCCAGGTGCTGTTAATGCCCTGTCCTCTCTCTAAGCACGTTGCACCCAAAGGGAACAACTCATTATCTATCAAACTGGTGTAGCCTGTTGCAGAGTACTCTGGACTTGGCTCTCCCAAAGGCCCCTGTTGGTGCTCAAAAGCTCAAAGACACAGGAAGGCAAGATATTGGGGCTGATTTTGGTCAATGTCCCCAATGTGTGTTCATCCCAGGCACTGACCTTCTGCTGACCTCCTATGTAAGCATCATGTAGCCATGTGCTATTCCCTCAGGGCATCCCCTTTGGGAACCCAGTGACATTTTACCTGAAGTGTCCCCTGGGTAGGAGCTTCTCCTGGGCTTCCAGACCCTGCTCAGTCAGGAACACAGAACAGCTCTCCCAACACAGCCAGCCCTGAAAAGGACGTCAGGTTTCCCCAAGGGTGCTGTGTGGCACCTCGGGGACCTGGCACATGGGGACCCATGCTTGGTTTCTGGGTTGTGAAGACTGAAATCCTGGCCTGGGAGAGCCAAAGCTCCAGACAGAGCTGCAGGGGGCCTTCCTGGCAGCAAAGTAGCTCCACCCACCCGATGTCGGTGAGTTGACCCCATTTTAAAGGAGAGAGTGTGTGAGAGAGAGATGGAGATGTAATTATTTTTCCAGGTAATGACAGCTAACATTTACTGCTCCTAAATAGGCAAGGAAATATTTTAGCTGTGCATTTTTAATGACACATCCTTCCTTCCCGGGGCCAAGTGTCACTCCCTGGCAGGGCACAGGGCCGAGTGCTAGGCAGACACCAATGAGCCACAGTGGAGAGGAATACCCAGTCACTATAGAGGAGGACTGTGAAGGACAGGGAATGAAACCCCCGCCTGGCAGGGGGTTTGTAAACCTCACCTCGAGGAGCTGAGAGACACAGGAGTACTGAGAGGGAGAGAAGGAGCCAGCGTTTTTAATGGGCAAAGCATGGCATTAAAAAGTGTTGTTATTCAAGTGAAATGGCCAATGTTTCCTTTCTTTTAAGAGAGACTCTTAAATTCCAATTACTCCGCCCCTGAAGACCAGTTGAGAATAACCCCAACTGGAGGGAATTAATTTCCTTAGGAATTTCCCTGTTACAAGATTAATGGAGCCCCCCTGCAGAGAAACAGTAAAACTGTAAGTACAGTAGATTTGCACCTGAAGGATACATATTTTAATTTCTGTTCTCAAGCTGGGATAACATCTTCTCCAGCTACTATAAAAAGCATAAATGAACACCCGCACGTCTGCTGAGAACCCGTGAACATGGAGCTCCCCAGGAGGAGTCTGTACCTGGCTGGGGATGCCCAGGAGCCCATTCCCCACCCCCCGACGGGCTCACGCTCTGTCCACACTCACTGGTGGCCAGGGCTCCTAAGCAGGGGCACAGTGACCACCACTGGGTGCAGGGCTGGGGAGGACCCAAATAAGGTACTTCCAGAGAGCCCCGACAGGTGGACTAGAGATGACTGAAATCCAGAGCAGAATCCCTGGGCTAGATTCTGCGAAATCCACCCTAATCCCTGTGCCCCTGCCCTGCCATCGCCCTGGTACCGCCCTCTCGAGAGACCACAGCGCTGGATGCAGAATAGGGAGAACCAAAAGGCAGGGGGTCTGTGTCCTGCCCTGCAGAGCCCTCCAAGGAACTTCTCACCCCACTGTCCATCAGCTTTGGTGGCCCCTTCAAGAATGGGCCTTGGGAAGGGTATCTCGCAAACCAAGTTGAAATATGCCGGCAAGTGGGATGCTCCAACTGTCCCCAACAGTCAGGGGCTATCCCGATGGGGAAATGGGAATGGGCTCTGAGGGTCTGTCTGTCAACCCTTAGGAACCCCAGCCTTGGGTCTCGGCACCAGTCGGCCAATTTTCTGTGTCCCTTTCCTTACCAGAAATTGCTTGTATTGGAAGAACTCTATGTATATGCTGGCTGTAAAGGTTGTTTGTGCTGTCATAGCCAGATTTTTATTGGTTGTATTTTTGCTGCATTTGTTTGAAAAATAATTATTTTCAAAGAAAAGAATAATTACATATCCAGTAAACTAAGTAAGACTCATGTTTATTAGGGACCCCTGACAGCTCCTCAAACGTGAAAAAAAGATTTCGAAGCAGTGAATGGACAATTTATGTGCAAGTTTATTTGTAAAAGAGATTTCAAGACATACTTCATCTTGGCTGTGCTAAGAAAAATACATTCCATTTCTTTTCAGAAGTGTGCGTTATCTGATGGTTCCACAGCAATCTGGTTTCTCCTAAGATACGACTACATGGATAAGCATGTACCCGCTAACCTAATCTAGAATTGGGTTGAATGTTTTGGGCTTGCTACACACACACACACACACACACACACACACACACACACACACACACGGGTATATCTCATAAGGTGCTCTCTAGAAGAAATATATTTATAAGAAATGTATTCACAAATCTTAATGCAATTACTGCGATCTCTAAAAACACTTTAGTCAGATAATTTTTAAACTCGTGTTTAATTATTTATAATTTATCAGGAAAAAAATTCATCCTGAGCATTGACTGCCCATTTCCCTCCCCAGCATAAATCTAATCTCCTGTCTTCCACGGAGGGCCGACAGGGTGGCCAGATCGGATGCAGAGCCAGTCTGCAGGCTGTAGGTGGCATCAGCTGCCTCCTCAGGCTGGGCAAGGAGCATCCTTTGTTGGTGGTTTCTTTATGCAACCCAGAGAGGCCACAATTCAGAATTTATACAAACTGGTTTCGTATCTGTAAACACTCTGCTGATCCACCAAACAGGTGCTTTTCCCTGACCTGCCAACGTTGAGCACCTTCCCCCCCTTCTCAGTTGACATTGTGTAATGGTTACTAGGTCTGTACTGCACAGGGAAGGCATGCCAGTACAGGGCTGGGGGGAGAGGACGCCATTGTCCCTTGCACGCTCACATGCGTGTTTGTTTGCGGGTGTGATCACGGCAGGTGCAGAGTCCAGGACACCCTCTTGAGGATGAGTGTTCATAATCACTGTGTATGTCTATACGCAGCTGCCTATTGTCTTGGGTCAACCTTCTACATTACAGTATTGTGTGTGAGCCCATGTGTGTCTATGCATGTATCCTCTAAGTCCATTGGGTGTTAATTCTCTGCTTCTATTTATAATTTTGCTTCAGTTTTGAGAAACTGAGGACACAGATGAACTTGATTTGGTGTCACAAACAAGATCACTTCTCAATCAGAAGTAATTCTTAAGGGGCGCCTGGGTGGCTCAGTCGTTCAGCGTCTGCCTTCGGCTCAGGTCATGATCCCGGGGTCCTGGGATCGAGCCCCGCATCGGGCTCCCTGCTCCGCGGGAAGCCTGCTTCTCCCTCTCCCACTCCCCTTGCTTGTGTTCCTTCTCTCACTGTGTCTATCTCTCTGTCAAATAAATAATCTTAAACAAAAAATAATTCTTAAGAGAGCTAAGAAGTTTTAACCAGGCGAGCTCCTCAGGCTGTGTGGTTCCCACAGCTGACGTCTCAGCAAGCACCCTTCCAGACACTGGCTCCCCACCCGTGTGGTCTCATTTGAACGCATGGGCCTCTGTCCCGCCAACCTTGGCATTCTCTCGCGGTCTGCCCTGGCATGGAGATGTCATGGCTGTCTGGAGCATCCAATGGGCACTGTGAGTGGAGCTGGCCCTTCCTGCCCATGGAAGGAATTCAGGGTACAGAGGTCTGGGAAACACTGGGAACGCACACACATGTTCCTTAAAGACACAGCTCCACGACGCACAATTCACAGTCACTGGTTCTCAACACACGGCAGATGCCATCCCAACCTGGAAAGCTGATCCGTTTGGCTTTAGTTAAATCAATGACCACAATCTTACCCTTGCCTAACTTCCTCAAAAGTCGGCCTGAACGCTTCCTGCACTTTTTTTTTTTTTATTATGTTATGTTAATCACCATACATTACATCATTAGTTTTGGATGTAGTGTTCCACGATTCACTGTTTGCGTATAACACCCAGTGCTCCATGCAGAACGTGCCCTCTTGAATACCCGTCACCAGGCTAACCCATCCCCCACCCCCCTCCCCTCTAGAACCCGCAGTTTGTTTCTCAGAGTCCATCATCTCTCCTGCACTTTCTATTCTGTGAAACAGAACAATGACATTTTCCCCCAGGTGCAGGACAAAGGGACACCAGGATTCTGTTTTGTCACCTGAAATGTGTATTTGGACCTTTTCCAGAGTTGCTGTGTGAATGTTGGCCCAGCACAATGGCCCCCCGCTAGATCCAGTGGGCCGGTCAGGGCAGAAATGTGTGATGCTCAAGGCACCCGTACTCAGCCGACTCGGAAGCCACCGCAACTGCCGTGGGCAGCTGCTCTCCAGGAAGTCCGGGGGCAGTTTCGGGAGGCGGGGTGGCAAAAGAATGACATAGCTTGGGGTGCGGGGACCAAATCTGGGTCTGCTTCAAATCCAGAAGGGATTCCCTGTTCGGTGGTCTCCAAACTGGCTTGGCCCTGTCGGATTTCAACAGCTGGGACGGTTTTCCTGTGAAATCACTACTGAATTTAATTTCCTTCCTCCAGAACCAAACAAGCAAAAAAAGAAAGGGGGGAAAAAGCATACCACTGATATTTAAACGCTGCATGGGCCCTGTTGCCCTGTAGTATGTATATAACATAAATGAGTCAGTATTTCATGGTCTCATGATGAAGTAGCTAAGTTGACACCTCCATGGATGTGTCCTTCCATCAGGGGAAAGCAAACCTTGGTGGTAACTCCATCATTAGCCTACATTAAGTCAGTATCTATTACTCATTCATATGAAATACACTTTATTATTTCTTTAATACTTATTTAATTTATTGTTCATTTATTACTTATTTAACTATTTAATTTATTATTTAATCAGAATATCTCACCTAAAAATTCCAATGCCAACACCCCCGTTAGACTCTCTGACCAAGACATACATCCTTTTCTCAGCTCGATTGTGTTGAACTACAGAATGAATAACAGGAGATAGTGGTGAAAGTCTCCTTCCTATGATAAGAGGAAGAGGTATGGGACCCCGCAAAGAGTAGCCCTTGATGCCCCACATCTGAGGGAGACAGTGCCACTAAGCCACATCTGGCCAGTTCTGCAGACCCTAAGGACAGCTCTGCCAGGTACCGAGCCTGGCAGAGGTCTGGCCGCAGCCGTCTTAGGGGCTGAGATGGAAGAGAAAGAGCTATCTGACATCCTTGGCCCCTCCATGGGGGAGACTGTCAGCCCCACCTTCTATCCTGCTGCGTTTTATTCTTATTGTCCCTGACTCTCCGGCTTTCTCTCAGGACTGGGGCAGACCAGGAGGGATGTTTTCCACCATCTGGATGAAAGCCCAATTTTCTAGTTTTCCATGCATTTTTTTTGTCCCTGAATCACAACGAGCAGTGACTGGACCCCTCTTCAGGATGCACAGTGGGTTTCTGGGCACCCAATTTTCTCCCCCCTTGAATCATCATTCCTCCACAGGACTGAGTTATTATTGGCCATAACCGTATTTACCTTACAGAAATATGTCCTTTTATGATGGGACATAAATATGAAATGACAGTGTTCTAGAATACCTGGTCACTAACACGGCAGGATGAAGCCGAATTCCAAAAGAATCCCAAGGCCTAATCATGTCCTTAAAGAGAATGTTCTAAGGGATGGTACAAACCTTTAACCCTATTTAGCAATCTCTTCGGAGAGGGTCTGTCTCTTATTTACCGGAAGATGTAGTATATGAGCTTCCATGCCTTTGCTTTTGTTTTGTAATTTCAAATTGTACATAGTCAGGAAATATTGCATTCATGGGCAATCAATTTATTTTGATTGATAAAAAGGGGTTAATAAAAACCCCCTTAGAAATAACAAGAAGGGAACAGTAATAAATCTCTCATGGTGCCTTCTTTCGTGGTGCATAAAGAGAGCAAGCTTCTTTACTTCTCCTCAATAAGTCTTTTCCTTTATTTTCTATACCTAGTGAGTCATTTATAACCCTTATTACTTCCAACCCACACACAGTCATATTTCCACATGCAGGGGGTTCTCCTCGCTAGGTCGTGAGAGCCGAGAGGCCAAAACACCCTATAATTTATATGAAAATACATGCCAAAAATGGATTATCAAACATAACCAATGTGACTTCGTACACACGCAAATAAAAGAAATTTAGGATGAAATAGAAAACATCATGCTAAAATTTCAATCTATTGTTGAGACGGCGTAGCACAGTAAGTACGTTGGTGTCTGGCGCTTGGCAAACGTTGCCAAGTGATTAGGAGCAGAGATAAGTTAAGATGAGATACAATTAATACTTCCATTCAAACAGAAAGCTATTATTGATTTTAGAAGGCACAGTTGTGGGTTTTTAATATTTTTATTTTTTACAGCACCTGTGAAGAAAATGCAAAACGACAGATCATGAAATGCTTGCCTTCTGTACATAGCAAGTGTTTACACTTACATTATGGATGGATCAGGGCACAGACATTATATAGCATCATATACATCTCTAATTTGCACTGGTCATAAAGTCCTTCCTCAATATTAAATAATTATCTATTGTTGGTCACCCCTGAAGAGCACATTTACAACGCCAGGAAATAATTTAGGGAACTGGCTTAGATCACAAAATTCTCCACATAGAGATATTATTTTGAAAGTTGACGTATGGTGGGTTATTTTTTTTTTTTTTCCTCAATGAAGTATTCCTGGATCATTATAAAGACTGCATTTAGAGAAATCTTACACCAAGTCTTGCCATAAAAGAAAATACAGCCTGAGCTAAAAGGGCACTGGAGCAAAACCATGACCCCCAGGAAAACATACATGCGCTGATCTTCTGGAGAGAGGTGCATCTCTCAGATTTGAATCCTCTAGGAATAAAACAGCCCGTCCACAGTGAGAGTCCCTTACAAGTTGCCTGTTCACTGTAGACTTGAAGACCAAGGCTGACAACGAGGGCCAAGAGATAGGAAAGCTTGTCATTCCACTTAACATCCCAGCAACAATAAATGTCGTCAGCTGATAGCAGCCCCGAAAAGTCAAGAGGCCATGGCACCTCTCTTGAAGGCCTCCTGGCCACGGCTGGAGCAAATAACACATCTATCTCTGCCGCACTCACTCATTCATTGGCTTTGTTCTGAATCCCACCCTGGGTCCTGCCTGTGCTGGGTGCTGGGGGCATAGAGATAAACACGCTCCTAGAGCTTCCAGAGAACGGAGGGTCAGCCACTGAGTCCACAGATGACAGATCTACATCTACTCAGAGAACCTTCCACTTTGTAGACAATGGAATGTTTCTGAATGGGTGCACGAGCAAGCGAGCCTCCGTCACCCAGCAGTACTGAACCTTTGCCCTTCTAGTTCTGACTTTGTGACGTGCCCGAAAATGGTCTCACTTGTAAGATGGCTTCTTTCACGGACGGAGAGGAGAGCACCGTCAAGGCTTCCATATGACGCACATATTCCATGGTAACTCACCAAGCGTGAACATTTGTCGTATGCCATCTCTATGCAGAAAACATCCAAGTCCAGAGGGACACAGATGGGAAGATAGGGACACAGCATATGACAGAAAGAAGGTGGCTTCTGCGGAGGACCAGGCCGGTCCCCCGGGTGGAGGGGAGGGCCCGTGGGAGAGACGGACAGCAGGTGTACCTCGAGGAACGAGGGGAAAGAGAAAGGTGGGGAGAGAGAGGCCAGACATGCGCAGGGCCCCTGGTCAGTGAAGGGACCGGGCGGACCCAGGCGGGACACAGGGGGGCAGAGGCCTGCCAGGTTCTCAGGCAGGAGGAAGCCCCGGACCACACACTCCCATGCACGAGCCACTTCCAGCACACAGGTGGGAATGCAGAGTAAAGATGTACAACAGAGCTGCACCTTCAAAGGCCACCTCTGGGGGCCTGCACTTTACAGCAGGGGGCCTGGAAACTGGGCTGTGAAAGCAAGGCCCTTGGGGGGAATAGCAGACTAGAGTCCTTGGCGGGGGGTTCTTACTTGTTTGATCCAACTCGCATGGTTTTCGGGAAGACCTGCAGCTTAATAAGGAAGCTTTCCACAGGAAGGAAAGGGTACAGGGCAGCAAAAGAGTAGGCCACCCAGATGGAGCTGTGTCGGAATTCAGGGCTGCCGCCTGGGCCTTCTGTAGCCCTGGGCACCGCAGGCAACGTGTCTGAGCCTGGTTCCTTATCTGAACACGAAGGTGGCCCAGCAGTGTTGCTGTGGGGACTCACTGACATCAGGGATGCCAAACGGACTGCTCTAGGCTCCAGCGCCTGTGTCCAGCTGCAGGCCTGTCCCCGGACCCTGGAGAACAAGCACTCCGCGGCGGGGAGTACAGAACCCCAGCCGTAAAAAAGAGAACTAACCCCTTGCGGCCCCTCTGAGACAGTTCAGTTGACATCTGAACAACAAGAAACAAGCCATTGCAGATTAGGGGGAAGTGTTTCCAGGCAAAGAAGATGACCGTTATTGTTATAATAATATCTAAAAACGGCAGATTTCAAGAAAAAAAACATAACCCTATACTAGTGCCCAAGGAAGTGTCAGGAACTTCTTTTAATAAGGGGGCAAGAAGTAAAAGAAGGGACATTTATTAAATGCCTACTATGTGCCAGGCTCTGTGCTAGAGGCTTAATATGTTTTGCCTCTTTACATCCCAGCAAGATAAACAGAGGTAGTAATTTTTAAAAGAGGTCATTGGAGGGACCTTGGAAGGGGGGGATATTTAAGTCAATGGAAAAACAGGCATAGCTTTGCAACAAAACTGTTACTCAACCCCCTCCCTACAACACCCACCCACACGCGCGCGCCGCGCACACGCGCGCACACACACACGCGCGCACACACACACACCTCCCTTGGCCAGGCTAAGCTGAGCATGTTTTTCTTTTCTTTTTTTTTAATATATATTTTATTTATTTACTTTTAGAGAGAGAGTGCGTGAGTGGGAGGAAGGACAGAGGGAGAGGGAGAGAGAGAGAATCCCAAGCAGGCTCCATGTCCAGCGCAGAGCCCGATGGAGCTCGATCTCATGACCCCGAGATTATGACCTGAGCCGAAATCCAGAGTCGGACACCTAACAGACTGAACCACCCAGCCCCCCCCCCCGCCCCCGCGCATGTTTTTCAAACAATCTGCAGCCACTCCTTGAAGCTCCCTCTTTCCTGGAAGGCAGGGAACAGGAGCAAGTTATTTTATTCCTACTGTACAGATGGGGAAACTGAGGCTCAGAAATGAACAGTTGCCCCAGCATACGTCACTAGTTAGGTCCTGCAGCCATAAGCACACCAAACCTCCAGAAACATCCAGCGCTCAGATGGGGACAGACCAGAGGTGGTCAGGCAGCTGCAGTGAGCTGTGAGCTGACCATGTACTGCACATCCTGCATCATGCCCACCACTCTGCAGGCAGTATCTCACCCAAAACTCACAGCACTCCATTGAGGTAGGCACCTCTCTTAGCATTCCAACTTTATACACTGAGAGGGACGGGGAATGAGAGGTTAAAGCAGCCTGCCTGGGAGCTGGCAATGAGCAGGGTGGAACTGGAACTCAGGTCACCTTCCTCCTGAAAGCCATTTCCCTGGAAGGCGGTGTGCAAGTGATGGTAAGTGGTGCACCGAAAAACACTTTCCTTTTATTATTTATTTACTTTTTTATTGTGGTAAAATATACATAACATAAAATTCACCCTTTTAAACATTTTTAAGTGTACAGTTCAGTGACATCAAGCGACCATCACCACCATCCATGTCTGGAACTCTTCACATCTTTCTAAACTGAAGGTCTCCACCCATGAGCCACTAACTTCCCAGTCCCCTCCCCCAGCCCCTGGAAGCCACCATCTGTCTGTCTTGGCGAGTTTGATTATTCCAATATTTCATATAAGTAGGATTATACTTTGTCTTTTGTGACTGGCTTATTTCATTGAGCATAATGCCTTCAGGATTCCATGTTGTGGCAGGTGTCAGAATGTCCTTCCTTAAGGCTAAATAATATTCCATTGTATGGACGGACCACATTTTATTTACCCATTCATCTGTCTATGAACACTTGGGTTCTTTCCACCTTTTGGCTACTATGTCTAGTGCTGCAATGAACATGGGTGTTCGAGCCCCAGCTTTCAGTTATTTTGTGTTACGTACCCAGAGGTGGAGTTGCAGGATCATAATTTTATCCTTAAGTTTTTGAGGAAATGCCATATAGTTTTTTGTATGTTTTTAAGTTTTTATTTAAACTCTAGTTAGTTAACATACAGTGCAATATTGGTTTCAGGAGTAGAATTTAGTGATTCATCAGTTACATACAACCCCCAGGGCTCATCATAACAAGTGCCCTCCTTAATGGCCATCCCCCCTCTAGCCCATCCCCCACTCACCTCCCTCCATCAACCCTCAGTATGTTCTTTAGCGCTAAGAGTCTCTTAGAGCTTGTTTTCCTCGCTGTTTTTCCCCCCTTCCCCTGTGTTCATCTCTTTTGTTTCTCAAATTCCACATATCAGTGAAATCCTATGGTATTTGCCTTTCTCTGACTGACTTACTTTGCCAGACTGTTTTTAATAGTGCTGCACCATTTTACATTCTCACCAGCAATGCTCAAGGCTTATAATTTCTCCACATTCTAGCCAACACTTGTGTTTTTATGATAGGCCTCCTAATGGGTGTGAGGTGGTATCTCACTGTGGTTTTGATTTGCATTTCCCTGATGACTAGTTGATGTTGCACATGTCTTCAAGTGGTTATTGGCCACTGTATATCATTTTTGGAGAGATGTCTATGTAAGTCCTTTGTCCACTTTTAATCAGGTTGTTTCTCTGGTGTCCAGTTGTAGGTGTTCTTTATGTATTAACTCCTTATCAGAGATATGATTTGCAAATATTTAATCCATGTTTTGGGCTGCCTTATCACTGTGTTTATAGTGTCCTTTGATGCACAGAAGTGTTTAATTTTGATATAGTCCAAATTATCTATTTTTGTTGTTGTTGACTCTGCTTTTGGAGTCATATATATGCAAGAATCCAATGTCATGAGGATTTTCCAGTTTTTTTTCTAATAGTTAATGTATTTGCTTTAATATATTAAAATGAGCACTATAAACATCATTTAACAGATGTTTTATAGTATTTTTATTTTTTTAAAGATTTTATTCATTTATCTTTAATGATAGAGAGAGAGAGACAGAGAGAGAGAGACAGTGAGAGAAGGAACACAAGCAGGGGGAGTGGGAGACGGAGAAGCAGGCCTCCCACTGAGCAGGGAGCCCGATGCGGGGCTCGATCCCAGGACCCTGGGATCATGACCCGAGCCGAAGGCAGACGCTCAACGACTGAGCCACCCAGGCGCCCCATAGTACTTTTAGTTTAAAAAATTTATGACATTAATTTAAACAAATATACCAAGTTAAGTAATAGCAGAGTTTTGTATGCATCTTGTAATGGGTACCCAAATGCTTGGTGTTTGGCAAATAGTGTATTACACTAAATTACAGTCTATTAGATATATCTATTTCTGTACACAGTGTTAAAGAAAAAAATATTCATGACACTTGACACGAAGGTAAGGCAGACTTTATTCAGGGGGACCACTGCGACAGTCTTTTTTCTAATAGTATATTGTGACAGTTATAGGAACTACTATATTGGAGTTTTGCCGCAGGGGAGGAAGGATGGGATCAATGCCCAATACAAAGCAGACTGGGAATTTATAGCCGAGGAGTGTGATGCGGGCAGGGGAAGGTCGGTGGGTGAAAAATTACTAGCAGGAAGCGTCTGGGGTGAGGGACAATTCTTTCTAAATCAGCCTAACGGGATTCTTGCTGAAGGCAGGCCGGGTGATCAGACATCACCTGGGGGAATGTGGGTAATGAGAAGCCCCATCAGATATTGAGGCTGATCAGGTCTCAAGGATAGGGGATTCTGGCAAACTGACTTAGCAGGATTCTTGCTTAAATTGGACAATGCAGAGACTAACATGGAAGCCCCAAAGTCAGGGACTAGTTGAGAAGAGAGTTCAGGGGAGCCTAAGCGCAGTTTGGTCAAGGAGAGTATCTGTCACTAGATTGTAGGCTAAGCTTTCCCTCATGACCCAACGGTGGACTCAGCATCTGAAAGAGCAGCACCAAGTACAAACACCAGTGGTACTGGAATCAGACGACACAGCACATCATTTAATCTAAACTGCAAGTCCGAAAAAAAAAAGTTTTTAAGGTAGAGATCGTCATACAGGTTCATGACAGCACCTTATTTTCAATTCTGAAATGCAAACAGTTCTAAAAATTCGTTCTTCCTAAGTTTTCGCAAACTCACGTAAATATGAGACTATTTAAAGCCGCTGTATAGCCCACTTAGGGTGAATATTTGTGAACATTCACACATTTTGCCACAGAAATATTGTGTTTGATTATAGGATGTTATCCCAGGCCCTGCTGAAGGTGTTTCACACGATATATATACTGCCCTTCAAAAAAAAAAAAAAAAATCCTAGATTCTTAATTCCAAAAACACATCTGGCCCCAAGGTCCCCCCAAGTTTATTGAGATATAACTGGCATAGAACATTGTAGAACTGTAATGATTTGATATATATTTATTTATTATATTTGATATATATTTATGTTGCAAAATGATTACCATAATAGGGTCAGTTAGCACATCTGTTACCTCACACTAATAGTTAATTTTTTTTTATGCTGAGAACTTTCAAAATCGACTCTCAGCAAACTGAGGTAGCTGAGCCACCTAACTCGCCAAAGCTCATGCGGCAAGTAGTCCAAGGGAGGGGGGCTCACTCGTTTCACCAGAAGGGCTCAGAATTGGGCGGAGCCACCAAGGACGTCTTCACTTGCAGCAGCACACTCGGTGACTCGAGTAACAGAAACACAGCCAGAAGTCTGGAGACTGGCGGGCACTTAGTTGTGGGTTGGTTCGGAAGCTCAGAGTGTTCGGGCCTTGGTTCCTTCCTCCTTTCCAGCCGTCCTCATGGGGGCAGGAAGGCTGCAGCAGCTCCGGGAAGCGGACGCTTGGGCGGGAGAGAACGCGGCGCCCACGCACCCTGTCTCTGTCCACCACTCGGTCCCGGCGCCCTGCCCTCCGCAGACCAGCTTTACTCCCCGCTGGCCACAGCTCGGTGGGCTGCCGCCGCCGGCCAGCCACTGCCAAGGGGCTCGGCTCATTAACAGGAGTGCCGTACGGCCCGGTCTGGGCCGGGACTGCCTGCTCCGGGCCCGGCTCCCTGAGGACGCGGGCGCAGCGGAGCCACGGGCGGCGAGGCCTCCACTTCCCCTCTGCACAGCCCTCCAGCCTGCCGAGGAAGCCCCCGCCCAGGGCAACCCCCGGCCGGAGACCCGGAGCCGCCCCAAGGCCGCCGCCTCCCGGAAGTGCGGCCACCTCCGCGGGACTGCAGCTCCCAGAGACCCGCTCCCCCCAGGCTCGCCCACGCGGACTGGCTCGCCGCGCCATCCGTCCGCCAGCAGCCACCAGCCACAGGAAGACGGCTGCCGACGGCGCTCAGCGACCAGTTACGAGAGCGAGGAGGCGGGAGCTTCCCCCAGGCGATCCACCGCCTGTAGACGAGTCGTGGCGGGACGCTAACGGGGTGGGTTCCTCGGAGTGGCCGGAGAGGTGACCGGCTGGCCCTCCGCGAAGCGATGACCTGGGACAGAAGCCCCCTCTCGCCGGGAGCCTCTGGTCCTCGCTACGCCGGCCTGCAGCCCCCGCGGGCCCCGCCCCGTCGGTCTTCGCCCCGCCCCCCATCTTTCATTGGCTCCCCGCGGACACGTGGGGAAGGAGGCGCGGCCTCAGTGGTTTCGGCCCGCGCTCGGCGTTCGGTGGGGATGAGAGGCCCGCGAACTCGGGCTTGGGGCCGCATGGACACCCTGGTGCCGGGTCGGTGGCGACGGCGGAGGGCGGAGGAGCTTCAGGTTCCGGGGGACGCGGTGAGCCCCCCGGGGCCTGGGCGTGAGGAACGGGATGGCGGAGTCCCTGGGCATGCCCCGCTGGGCCTCGCGTCCCCCCGGGGGCCTTCCCGGGAGGAGGCCCGGCCGGGGTCACGCCCGCGCCCTCCTGGCGGGGTGGGTGGGGCCAGGGCCGGGGGGCGGGGTCAGGGGCGCGGCCGCGGCGCTGCCCCCCCCCCCGCCCGCTTCCGTCCGCGCCTGCGCGCGGATGCGGGAGCGGGGCTCTTGTTGCCCACTCTGCGAAGGACCTGAGCCAGTGTCGTTGGCAGTGTCCCTGACCCGTGAGCGGGCTCGGGGTGTGCGCGCTGCTGCTCGCGAGTCACGGCCCCGCGTGCAGGCGCCGGACCGGGCGGGGTGGGGCTGCGGGGTGAGCAGACGCGCCGGGGTGGAGTGCTTGGAGCGCAGAGATCTGGGCGCGGTGAGGTGAGGTGACTGGTGGGGGGGGTGCCGATCAAGGTCCGGCGGGAGCTGGACCTGCGCGGTCAGGCCTGCGTCAGACTGGGAGGGAAGCAGGATGGGAGACCGGGAATCGCTTAGCCTTTTAGGGAGCTGGAGGAAGTCCCGTCGGGGGGGGCAGCGCTCTGTGACTTCCACCTCTGCTTGCGAGTTGGCGGGTTCTCACCCCACCTCCTTTATTTCTCGGTTCCTTGCTAAGAGCACCAAGGAGCCGCCAGCCTTCCCAGCATCGAGTTCTTCTGCTTCTTCTGCGCCTACAGGCTTGGTAAGCCTGGAATCTGCCCCCTGAGTTAATGCAGGTACTGTTTTCTCAGATGTTTTGCACGGCATAACAGAAGTGGCTAGTCTCCTTCCCTGAATGAGCTTCCTCACCCCCCACTGCCTGACCACGAAGCCGCTGTCACTTAGGCCCTGTCACAGAAGCACCCCACTTCCAGGGTCCATGTTACCAGGGCACAGGTTAAGCTTCTGTAACGGAGGCTTCAAACCACATTGGCTCCAACGAGGTGGAAGCTTGATGCTGCCGCTCATAATGTGTGAAGGTGAGCAGTCCAGAGCAGTGGAACGGGGACCCTAAGTACAGGTATGGGGCTGGTGCTACCAGAGCAGAGACATCCCGGGACCCAGATTCCTCCGGTCTCCTGGCTCCTGCAGTCCCCAGTGTTGTCCTCTTATGCGAGGTCAGCGCTAGGTCATCACTACATTGCTCACATTCCATACGCTGGGAAGTAAATAGTAAAGTGACATGATCATACTGACATTTTAAGAGCTTATTCTGGGAACTCTGGGGAGAATGAAGGGTATGGTGGTCAGAGTTGAGGCAGGGAGGCAAGCAGTGTCTGGATTACGAGAGGTGACAGGCTTGGACAGAGAGGACCGTGAGACAGTGAATGTCCACAGAAGGCTCTGTATATTGCAGGAACAATGCACAGGTCTTGCTGATGGAGTGGATGTGGAAGGTCCTGGAAGGGGAGGAGTCTGGGCTGGCTCCCAGGGCTGTGACTGGAGCACCTGGGTGGGCAGCGGTGCCGTTACTGAGAGAAAATTGGTGTGGAACTGCAGGAGAAAAGGAGCTCCGCTTGGGACACACTGCATTTTCCATCTTTGGGACATTTAACAGAGGTTACAGATCCTGCTAGGCATTGAGTGGTTACCAGGTGGATTATCTGAATTTCACAATAACCTGTTACTGTTCCCAGATTACAAGTGAGGAAGCTGAGGTACAGAGGGGTTAATCAGCTGGCTCGAGGATACATAGCTAGTAGGGAAATAGGGCTTAGACCCCACCGTCTGCGTCCAGAGCCTGTCGTCTTGGCTATGGGGATCTGTAGCCTCCCGCATGGGGCTTCGCAACAAAGTCCTAAATTGGCCATAAAATGATGAAAAGTGTGATGCCACAGGCTGTCAGGGGCCAGGCACCAGAGGTCATTATTGATCGGAGAGGAAGAAAGGCTTAGAAGAGAAACCTTGAGTGATCTTTCGGATTGCAGTGCTGAAACTTCAGTGCCCAGCTTGAGGCTGCAGTACTTCCCTGCTGTTACCCAGGAGTAGTGAGTTCAGTGTCTAATTGCCAAGGTGTGTATGGCCCTTAATCTGATAAAGTCCTTGTTTATATTGTGTTCTGCCTTGGTCTTTGATCTAATAATCTAGATTGAGTTCAGTGAAGTGTCCAAGTCCAAGTCCTGAGTCTTCTCTCTCTCTCTCTCTCTCTCTCTCTCACACACACGCCCCCTTCCAGAATTTGGTACATGGAAAGTGCAACCCATTTCCTACCTACAGATTAGTGACTCTACACCCTGTGCATGAGAACCACCAGTGGAGTTTTAGAAACTGCAGCTGCCAGGACCCACCTCTGTAATAGCTCCACAAGTGATTCTCAGGCAGAGCCAGAGGCAGCCACCTGCTGGAATCCCCAAGTGTCCTGATTGTGGGAAGGGTACCTTATGTGGTGACATGTGGAAGTATGGTAGGGTTTATCATTTCTGTTAGGCAGACAAGGTTTGAGCACCTCTTGTGTAGCAAAAGCAGTATTCTAGGCTCTGCAAAAACAAAAGTGAAATCCTTGGTTAGATTGACCCTGAGACCTGGGGGCATCCAGTGCTTGGCTCTTTCAGGGCCCTGCCCACGGCACAGTCACCACACTACATGTTCCAGAAGGAAAGTGCATGCCCAGGACACCTAGAGTCGTGCATACTCAGCCTGTACCAGCCATGAAGACGCTCTTTCCAGACGACCTCTGTAAAAAGCAAGTTCTCTGAGAGAGCAACTCCGCAATGTCTGGGCTCACAGTCGAATTGGTATCTTTTCCTCTGCGTTGATCCAAGATCCCATTTTCCAGCTTTTGATTTCTAGAGATAAGTGGCCATTTCCTCTATTGTAATTTCCTTTGAATCTTTGTCAATATCCTGTAAAAATAACATATCAGGATGCATTAATGAATTGGCTGTTGACAGGCTTTTTTGCTTATCACTTGTTTTTTCTTTTAAAAAACATTTTCACCTTAGTATTTCTTTTTTGATATGTACTTTTTTTAGTTAATGAAGTATAATGTACATACAGTGTTATATTAGTTTCAGATACACAGTATAATTATTCAACAATTCTCTACCTCACTCAGTGCTCATCACAGTAAGTGTGCTCTTAAACCCTTTATTTCACGCTTCCACCCACCCACCTCCCCGGTGGTGACCACCAGTTTGTTCTCTTTATTTAAGAGGGTTTTTTTGGACTCCTTTTGTTTGTTCCTTTGCTCTGTTTCTTAAATTCCACATATGCAAAAGCATATGGTATTTGTCTTCTTCTGACTTATTTCACTGAGCATTATATCCTCTAGGTCAATCCGTGTTGCAAATGGCAAGACCTCATTCTTTTTTTGTGGCTAAGTAGTATTCCATTGTGTATATATACCACATCTTCTTTATCCGTTCATCTGTGGATGGACACTTGGGCTGCTTTCATATCTTGGCTTTTGTAGATGATGCTACTGTAAACGTAGGGGTGCATGTATCTTTTTGCATTGGTGTTTTTTATTTCTTTGGGTAAATACCCAGTCATGGAATTACTGGATCATATACTAATTCTATTTTTAATTTTTTGTGGCATCCCCACACTGTCTTCCACGGTGGCTGCACCGGTTTGCGCTCCCACCAGTGGTGCACAAGGGTTCCTTTTTCTCCATACCCGCACTAACACTTGTTATTTCTTGTATTTTTTATTTTAACCATTCGGACAGGTTGTAGTTTTGATTTGCATTTCTGTGGTGATTAATGATGTTGAGCATCTTTTCGTGTGTCTGTTGGCTGTTTGTATGTCTTCTTTGGAAAAATGTCTATTCATGTCCTGCCCATTTAATTGGATTATTTGGGTTTTTTGTTGTTGAGTTGTATGAGTTCTTGGTATAGTTTGGATGTTAACCCTTTATTGTGTATATCATTTGCAGATATCTTCTCCCATTCAGTAGGTTGCCTTTTTGTTTTATTGGTTGTTTCCTTCGCTGTGCAGAAGCTTTTTATTTTGATGTAGACTCAGGTTATTTTTGCTTTTGTGACCCTCGCCTCAGGAGACATATCTAGGAAGAAGTTGCTACGGCCATTGTCAAAAAGGTTGCTGCCTGTGTTTGCTTCTAGGATTTTTATGGTTTCAGGTCTCACATTTAGATCTTTAATCCGTTTTAAATTTATCTTTGTGCATGATGCCAGGAAGTGATCCAGTTTCATTGTTTTGCATGTAGCTGTCCGGTTTTCCCAGCACCATTTGTTGAAGAGGCTGTCTTTTCCCCATTGCGTATTCTTGCCTCCTTTGTCGTAGATTAATTGACCACACAGCTGTAGTTTTATCTTTGGGCTCCTCTAGTCTGTTCCGTTCATCTCTGTTTCTGTTTTGGTGCCGGTACCATGCTGTTTTGATGACTAGAGCTTTGTAGAATATCTTGAAATCTGGGGTTGTGATCGCTCCAGCTTTGTTCTTCTCTCTCAAGATTGTTTTGGCTATTCGGGGTCTTTTTTGGTTTCTTACAAATTTTAATATTACCTGTTTTAGTTCTGGAAAAAATGTTCTTAGTATTTTGGTAAGGATTGCATTAAATTTATAGATTGCTTTGGGGTAGTATGGGCATTGTAACAATATTGGTTCTTCCAATTCATGAGCATGGAATATCTTTCCATTTGTTTGTGTCCTTAATTTCTTTCATCAGTTTTTTATAGTTTTCAGAGTACAGGTCTTTGATCTCTTTGGTTCAGTTTATTCCTAGGTATTTTTTTATTTTTGGTGCAATTATAAATGGGATTGTTTTCTTAATTTCTCTTTCTGCTACTTCATTATTAGTGTATAGAAGTGCAACAGATTTCTGTATATTAATTTTGTATCCTGAGACTTTACTGGATGTTTTTGATGCAACTGTGGAAATTTAGATGTGAGTAAATTATGAAGTTCCAATCTACCATTTTCACCAATTTTTGGTGTTATGAATAGTTGCCTCTAAAATCAAGGGCTGAGGATATCTTATATCCCACTCTGCTCTGTTTTATAACTTTTAGACCTGCCTTTGCTAGTACTTGAAAAATTATCCAGTAAATTTAGCTAGTAGTCCTTGTCAGCAAAACCACTTAGACATGTTGATAGCTTTAACTCCATTCAAGTAACCCTATGGGGTCTAACTTGTAAAGAGAGAAAATCCAGAGTTAAATTTGCTTGTTTCACCTTGTAGGATATAGATTTTTATAGCTCATCTGCTAAGCAAGATCCCAACTGTGAGAACCTAATGAGTACTGGCGGTGGTGCCGACCCCAGCAAAACCCTTCACTCTGCCTTTCTGTGGTCGCTCTTTTCATTCAAGATAATTGCAACCCATGCCTCAAGAAACAAGTTATTTAATTCTCTCACTCATTTGTAGTTTTAAGGTTCATCTGTTGAGCTACTTTTACTGTCTGTTCTACTCAGTTTAATTGTATTCAGCCATCTTCCTATCTAGATGAAGGGAAACTTACCCATAATTCACCTTTGGTTATATCTCTAATACACATGTTCACACTGCCACCTGCATATAGCCTCGATCATTTCTAGTTTTTGGCAGATTTCTTTACATACAACACAGAAAAGTCAAAATGAGGTAACGGTCATTTGGGGGTACTTGACCATGCTTGGGGGGCTCTTTCAGGTGTCTCCTGGGCTCCGCAGTCATGGCTGGAGGACCATGATGTGGCTTCTGCTTCTTCAATTATCAGATGCCCAGAGTTGAGCAAGGCATATAGTAGGTGTTCAGCAAATACTTTTTGACTGATTAACATGTTGAGGGTGTGTGTGTGTCTAACTGAAAAGAAACAAAGGGAGGATTACACTAATGCATAAAATCCTTGGTGCTTTCAAAGTATCATTTGTTTAGGGAAAATTATAACTCAGCTGGCAAAGCCCCAGCAGTGTGCCCCATCATCACCCTCATGGTCATGACTGCGGCTCATGTCTTCTCAATTTCTCTCGTGTTCATTATCAAAACAATGTTGCTTAGCTGCTTTTTTTCTTTCAAGTGTACAAAGAAGTGATTTTTTGGTAAACTTGCAGTTGTGCAACCATAACCCCCAGTTTTAGAGCCCTTCCATTGCCTCATTTGTGCCCATTTTGCAGTAACTCCATTCCCCGCCCCAGCTCCAGGCAACTGCTAATCTTTATTCTTCTAGATTTGCCTTTTCTGGACTTTTCATATAAACAGAATCACATGTGCTTTTTCTTGCAGCTGGCTTCTTTCCCTTAGTGTGGTGCTTTCCAGGTTCCTCCATGGTAGGACATGTATCTGTAGCTTGTTCCTTTTTATTGCTAAATAATGCCCTATTGTACAAATATACCACATTTTGTTTATCCATTTTTCATTTGATAGACATTGTGTTGTTTATCCTTTTTGGATAAATTATGAATAATGCTGAAAATTTGGAAAAGTCACATGCAGATGTTGGTTTCCCTTTCTCTTAGACGCGGAGGACTGGAATTGCCGGCGCGTGTTGCCCAGGGAGCTGCATGCTGTTTTCCATAGTGGCACATGCTGCATCCCCACTGGCGGCCCGTAGAGGGCTCCAGTGACTCCGCATTCTCTGTTGTCTGATGTAGTCCTAGTGGGTATGCAGTTGGCGGTCTCACTAGGATTCTAATCTGCATTTCCCTAGTGACTTGCTGTTGAACATCTTTTCGTGTGCTTTTTTATCACTCATAACTTTTTTGGTGAATTATTCAAAACTTCTGCTCATATTTAAAAACAGCTTTGTTTATAATTTACATACCATAAAGTTCACTCTTTTAAAGTACACAGGTCAGTGGCTTTAATATATTTACAGAGCTGAGTAAATATCTCCATAATCTAAATAAAGAACATTTTCATGACCAAAAAGAAACTTGGTTCCCGTGGGCAGTCACTCTCTTTCACCCTCCCCTAGCCCTTAGCAACTACCTACTGACCTTCTATCTCTATCAGTTTGTCTATTCTAGACAATTCATATACACAGAATCACAATATTTGGTATTTTGTGACTGGTTTCTTTCAGTTGGCCTAATAATGTTTTTGAGGTTCACCCCTGTTGACACATATATCAGTATCTTATTCCTTCCTGTTAGTAAATAATATGACATGATATGGCTATACCACATTTTGTTTATCTGTTATTCAGTTGATAAACATTTGGGTTGTTTGTACTTCTGAGATTTTATAAGTAATGCTGCTGTGAACATTCACATACAGGTGTTTGCATGGACATATGTTTTCATTTCTCTTGGGTAGTTATTTAGTTGTGGAATTGCTGGGGCATATGGTGACCAGATGCTTAACATTTTGAGGAATGGCCAAACTGTTTTCCAAAGCAGCTGTACCATTTATGTTCCCACCAACATGGAATGAGGGTTCTAGTTTCTCCACAGCCTTGCCAACACTTGTTACTGTCTCTTTTTGATTATAGCCATTCTGGTGGTTGGGAACTGCTATCCCATTGTGTTTTTGATTTGCATTTTTCTAATGACAAATGATGTTAAATGTCTTTTCATGTACTTACTGGCCTTTTGTACATCTTTGTTGGGGAAATCACTATTCAAATCCTTTGCCCACTTAAAAAATTATGTTGTCTCGTTGCATTGAAAGACTTTTTTATATAATCTGGATACATGTCTTTTAACATATAGATGATGTGTAAACATTTTCTCCAAGAATGTGGCTTGGCTTTTTACTTTCTTAATGGTACCTTTCGAAGCTCCAGAGTTTTGGATATTGATGAAGTCCAGTTTATCAATTTTGTTTCTTTATAGATCATGCTTTTGGTGTCATATCTTAGAATTCTTTGCCTAAGATCACAGAGATCTTGTCCTATGTTGCCCTCTAAAGATGTTATGCTTTTAGCACTTACATTTAGCTCTCTGATCCCTTTTGTGTTAATGTTTGTGTATGGTGTGTAGGGAGGGCCCTGAGTCTCTTCTTTGCATGTGGACCTTGAATCGTGCCCATACCATTTTTGATGAAGACTGTGTTTTCCCCATTGAGTTGTCTTGGCACCTTTGTCAAAAGTCAGTTCACCATAAGTGTACGGGTTTATTTCTGGGTTCTTAGTGCTGTTCCATTGATCTGTATGTTTATCCTATGCCAGTACCACACCGTCTTGATTATTGTAGATTTTTTTAAGTTTACTTTAAGTTTTGAAATCTTTCTCTTTTTTTTGAGATTTTATTTATTTATTCATGAGAGACAGAGAGAGAGAGAGGCAGAGGCAGAGGGAGAAGCAGGCTCTCCGCAGAATAGGGAGCCCGATGCGGGGCTCGATCCCAGGACCCTGAGATCATGACCCGAGCTGAAGGCAGATGCTTAACTGACTGAGCCACCCAGGTGCCCCTCGAATTCTTTTTCATACATTGTTTGGTTTTTAGTGCTTCTTTGGTTGTATTTTTCAGTCTTGTCTCCCCAATTAGACTGAAAGCCCACTGAAGACCCAGCTCTGTCATTTCAGATTACCATCCTCCACACAAGTTAGTTCAGGTTTTTGGATTTCATTTTTCTCATCTACAAAATAGAAATAAAATTTCTTACCCTTCCTATGTCATGAGGTTGTTAAAAGGATCAAATGAAGTAACAAGTGTGGAAACGTTGCTAAACTGTAGTTTTTATCATTGTGAGTGACCTTTATTAGCCCCACTTATGGTGAGTAAATTTGTATACCTGCTTTCCTAAGATCCTTCACTTTAATCAGGAGTGTAACTTTGGTTTATAGTGGACTTTGTAAATCTCGCAAGCCTGTGCTTGATCCTCAGTAAGTCTAGTAAGTTCATTCATGTTTTTTACTTTAATTGGAAGTATGAGTGTGGCTTTTTTTTTTTTGCTCCGTTGTCTTCCTCTAGGTCGCTAGCCCGCCAGGAATTAAGTTGTCCCTCTTGCTTTTGACTATGGTCTTAGACTGCTCCTCTTCCCTAAACCTCCCTGTGTCCCAGCCAGACAGGGTGGGGGGTGTGCTGGGGAGCTCATGTACGGTAGGTTGACACATCTTCCAAAAAGTGGTTAACAGCTGAGTGAAGCACGGCATCGAGATGTAAGATCCATGTGGTTCAAGTTTTAGTGTGCCCTGAGAGCTGAGTGAAGCACGGCATCGAGATGTAGGATCCATGTGGTTCAAGTTTTAGTGTGCTCTGAGAGCGCGGAGTGGAGAGGAGGAATCCTGACTTCTGGTCTCCATAGTGGACACTGTGCCAGGTTTCACTGTCCTCGCCTCCCAAGAAAGCGACCCTCCCAAGAGGGCAAGATTGCTGTCCAAATCACAGTGTTATTGAAGAAGACTCCGTGCTTGATGGAAACCGTGTTTTCTCTGTAAATGACAGTCTGTAGGGCCTTACGAATCTTGCTGTTCCAGCATTAATGGTTCTGTATTCAGGGCTGGTGGACATGCTCCGCCACCAGAAGTAAACTGTCTTTACTGAACTGTACAGCCTCACTCAGCAAACTGTTTCTGGTAACTAGGACTCAGTTAACCAGCATTACACATTGCTAATACAAATGATCTTTAGAGAAAAAGGCCATTAGTCAATAAAAATCCCCATAATACCTTCAGAATGAAAGGTTAGATGTGTGTGTGTGTGTGTAGAGAGAGACTCACCATTAACTGCAATTCCGAGTTCTAGTGATTTACATTGGTATTCTGTCTAGAGTATGTATGCTTAACTCGTGTACTAGTGTATGCATTAAAGATGGTTAATTCAAGGTGTTTAATTTTTTAAGAATTAAGCCATTTTCTTGTGCAGATTAGAGAGAATACAGGATGTTTCTCTGTTGACGTGTTCAGGAAGTTGGCATCTTTTTTCTTCTCCACACTCCTCTGGGGCATAGAGTGGAGAACAGGTTTCCAGAGGTGGCCCAGGCCTGTGCTCTGTGGGCTTGTGCCCCCTCTTCTGGCTCACCAGTGTGTCCCAGGTGCGTCATGAACACATCCCCAGTCTGGTTTCTACAATTCTGCCAAATCGTGAAGCCTGTAACACTCCTCCCTCCCCCCATTTATCCAGCTGGGCCCCCATCGCTTCTAATAACAGAGAAAGTCCGCGGCAACAAAGGTGGGCTCGCGCCTCCTCAGTGGAGGGCACCTCGTCTTTGCCAAGACCTGCCAGGGGTTTTGTTCTGTCATTGAGGCAACACAATACATATTTTATACTTTAATTTATGTGTCTTATCAAGTGTCTTTTCTTAGCCAACTGTGTTTCTGTTTCAACTGTTCTCTAGTGAGGTTGCTATTCAATTGATATTCAATTATTGTTAAGTAATGGGGTCTTTGTGTATACTTGGGATTTTAATTTTGTTTATACAGTGCAAGTGTCTTCTTAGTTGGGTGGTAAATCTTCATCTGCCTTTATGAAGGCTGACATAGCCTCTCCAGGAGGGAGTAAAAGTGAGCCATGTAACAGAATCCTAGAGTTAAATGTCTCTGCAGGCTTCATTTTCCTTTGGTCCAAGCCAATCCATAATAACTGGACAATTTGCCAAGTAAGTATACAAGTCAATGGCATATGCAGTCAGCTCTCAATAATCCACCGTGAATAGCAGAAAACATGAATAATTTAATCCACTCAGCTGGTCGGGAGCCCCCAAGCAGGTAACCCCCACGTCCCCTAGAGGAGCCCAGCTCTTACCGACCACCTAGGTACCAGCATGACTCCCCCTTTCACCTGCCACCGGGTGTGGGGACCCAATTCCCTAACCGCCTGAACCACTTAAAGAATGTCAGCTTGTCGCCGTGGATGATCACAAGTCTGCTGACCTTAAAATGTAACAAATGTTATTTGACTCCACACAGAAATGGTTTAGAATGCACTTCCAGTGTTTTAGGTTTCATCCAGAAAGTATAGGTTCTAGCTCAGAGTCACCCGTCCGTGCCCTTTTGCTCTCCTTTCTGGCAAGTCTGATGTTGTTCAGAAACAAGCAGGGAAATAATATCACTGTCAGCCCGCTGTGGTGTAACTGATGGGGTAAGCTTGAAGCCTGTGTATAAAATGACATGGGGCGTATTTAATATTTCCACTTTTTCCCTTTAGCCCAGATTGTGGGAAGTTGGCAGTAAACCAGTTTTACACATCGAGCTTGTGTTGACAGTGTAAAGATTGAGTACATCCTGAGTAACTGGAGATCTAGGTCCTCGGTCTTCTTGGGTGTTTTCTCTGACTTGGGCAAAGGCACAGAAGGCTGCATTCTTTGCAAACGTCTTGAAGATGATTAGTAGGATTACTGCAGTATCCGGGAGAAGAAGAATTGGATGTACTCCGATAGACCAGAAAACCACACAGGTGTCAAATTAAGGTTAACAAGGGCGCTGAGGAGAGCCCTTCCATGCAGAGACGAACACTCAGCACCAGGGCTGGGGCAGCTGCTTCACGTGGAGAAGACTCGGGGGCAGTGGGGGATGCCCACCTCTCTTGGACGTGCCACGCCATGTGGCCACTGCGCCCGTTCCACTAGGGTGGGTTTCTTCTCTGTAGACGCACTGGCTGAGCCGTGGAAGGCGGTCATTCTTCTCTCTACGGTGGGGGCCACTTGGCTTTGCAAGTATTTTTTATGGTTTATTTTAAGAGGGATATTGACAGTTTAGAAACTCTGGAGCAGGATGTCTAAGGATAGGAAGAGTCTGGAAAACATCTCAGGTGTGAGATAGTGAGAGGCAGTAGGAATGGTTGGTTGGAGAGAGGAAAGCTCACAAGTACCTGAGCGCGATCTGCAAACATCTGGAAGGATGTTTATCTCCTGCTTGAGGGACTATTTATTTTATGTTGCTCAAGAGGGGAAAATTAGAATTAGTGGGTTGAGATTATGGGAAAGCAATTTGGCTTAAATCAGTATTTCTAGAAGTATGGTATACGCACCACCAGGGGTATGAGAGATTGCTTTCTCTTCATCTTCCAAAACTTTATTTCAAAGTAGTTATAGATTTACAGAAAGGTCCCCCCCCCCCAAAATAATGTAGAGAATTCAGGTATACCATCAGCTAAGCGGCTTACGTGATGATAGTACAGGGAGCGCACCGTGAAATTAGCCCTGGTGAAGCGCTGCTAACTCTGCTCGACCTTCTCCTGTCTCACCTGTTTTCCCACTAACAGCCCTTCTCTGACCCGGACGGGATCCAGGGCCCACACTGCACGTAGTTCATGTGCTTCTCGGTCTCTTCGGTCTGCGTGTGACACTAACCAGTGCTCATGACCTTGACACTTTGAGCGAACGGTAGTCAGTTACTCTGTAGAGTGTCACTCAGTCTGGGTTGTCTGATGTTTTCTATGATTAGATGAAGACCGCAGAGGTGAAGTTACGCCTTCTCAGTGCATCAGATCAGGGCTGCGCGGTGCCAGTCACTACTGCTGGTGTTGACCTTGTCCCTCCGTGAAGGTCATTTCATCCACTGTAAAGCCACTTTCTTTCTCTTTGTAATTAATAAAAACCTTGGAGGAGATGCTTTGAGGCTGTGCCAATAACCTGTTTCTCCTTAAACTTTTGCCTAGTGATTTTAGCATCTACTGGTAAATCTTGTTTGAAATAACTTTCACTGTGGCATTTACTTCATGGTGGTTTTGTATTTTCCTCATTCCTTTACACCTGTTAATTAGAATTCTGCTGAAAAGGAGAACACTAACTCTTCCCCCTCAATGATGTATTCATTTGCTGATGTCATGGTTAGACTCCCAGGTCTTTATTCTCTGGATTACAATCCAGTGATGTTGTTACTCATTTTATTGCCCAAGCTGTTTGGCTTTGGCCACTGGGAACCCCTTCAGGATGGCCTGCCTGTGTCTTTTTGACGTGTCCTCATCCTTTTTAAAGAAACTTATTTTGGATGACACAAAATGTCTCAGGCTCATCTTATGCTTTCCCTGTTCCATGACTGAACCAGCGCCTCTCCATGGAGCCTAGATTCCTTCAACGGGAGAATGGTAGTTAGAAAGCAGTTTCTACGTGCTAGGTATAGTCTTGCTGCCACTAGGATGTCACCATGACAGCAGACATAGCTAGAAAATGTACGTATGGGTGTATGCATACATCCTAGTAATGTAAGTATTCGTACTTATGCTTCCTATTATGTGCACATCCACACAGCCGTATGCATTCCTCTGCTGCTGTCTGGATACATATTGAAAACTGCATTCATGCTAATACTTCCCGTCCTGATCCAGCACCCCTGGGTTCTTTTTTTTTTTTAAGGATTTATTTATTTGAGGTGCGAAGGAGGAGAGGGAGAGAGAGAATCTCAACCAGACTCCACACCCAGCATGGAGTCCAATGTGGGGCTTGATCTCACGACCCTGAGATCACTACCTGAGCCAAATTCAGCAGTCAGATGCTCAGCCGACTGAGCCACCAGGCGCCCCACCACTAGGTTCTTTAATAGCCTTCTCCCTTCCCTTATATGTAACTTATCTCTTCCACAGAGAGAAACCTGGCTCTTCTTATTTACAATATGTTTACTTATTTATTCAATCCCAGTATACCAATAAAATAGTTTCAGATTGCTAATCTGTAAGAAACAGATTTGCTAACTAGAGTCAGTATTTGCATACAGCTTTTTTGTCCTTAGACTTAAGAGTTTCTAGTGAAAATCGTATTTTCCAGAATTACTGAGGATCGTTCTGTATTTCAGTGTGGCTGTGTTACTTGTTTGTAAAATGGTTTCATTTGTTACCATTTGTGTTCCATTTGGGTCTGATGTCCTGGTTGATTTAAATTTGGTCCTTATTTTCGGGTATGTGAAGTGTCACTGGTTCTAAGACTAGAGCTTCTGTAGAATTTGCAGCAAGTGTCTGCCTCCACTTTATACCTGTCGTCCCCCTTCTCTGGTACCTTTTCCCACCCACTCTCCATGGAAACCAGCGTCTTTAGTTACTGGCGCCTCCTCCCTGTATTTCCTTTGTGCGGATGAGCAGACGGGAGCGGGTGTTCTCATCCCCCTTCCTGCATTGCACATCTTCTTTTGCACTTTGTCACTGTACGTCCTGGGAATCGCTGCGAGCCCATGCACGCAGGTCTTCCCCTGTTTTTTACAGCTGCCTGGAGCTGTGTTGCTGAGCTGTGCCGCGCTTCTCCAGCTGCTCGCCAGCCTGTGCCCGTTTAGGTGGTTTCCAGTATCTTCCAGCTTAACCAGTGCTACAGGGAGTAACCTTTGTGCAGCCTCTTTTCACATGTTGTTGTAGGTATGCCTACCCAACAGGTTCCTGCAGGTATAATTTCTGGGTTAAAAAGTCTCTGTAGCTTTTGTTAGGTATCACCAAGTTTCCTGCAGAATTTGCAGCCCAGGAGATGCCTTTTTCCCTACAGCCTCGCCAACAGAGTCTGCATCACACCTCAGCATTTTGCCAGTCTGACAGATGCCAAGTGCCCTGTGGGGTCTTTTTGTTTGCTCTTCTCTAAGTGTGAGTGAGCTTGAACTTGTAAATTTCTTTGTTAATTATCTGTACATGGCTTTTTCCCATTTTTCTTTTGTGTGTTTGGTCCTTTGTCCCTCATTTTCTAGGAGAGTTTCATATATTAAGGGGAGTGGCCCTTTTCCTGTGGTATGTGCTGCAGATATTTTCCTCCAGTTTGTCAGTTATCTTCTGTTTTGTCTAGGGTACCATTTTGTTTTGTTTCGTTTTGCCCTGCAGACATTTTTATTTTTATGTAGTCAAATTCATCAATTTTTGTTTCATTAATTCTGGGTGTGGAGTCATAGGGAGAAAATCTCCCTATACCAATGGCTCACCCATGTTTTCTTCTAGGAATTCTATAGTTTCATTTTCTCACATTTTTAGATCCTTAATCCATTTGAGGTTTATTCTTATATATGATACAAAAGACACATCTGATTTCATCTTTTTCCAAACGGCTACCCAGTTGTCCCAGCACCATGTATTAAAAGGTCCATCTTTATCCCAGTGACTTGTGATGGCAAATTTCCATATATATTCAGGCTTATTTCTGGACTTTTTATTCAGTCCCATTTGTCTATTTGTCTGTTACCAGCACCACCCTTCTTACATAGAGTCTTTATAGTATGGTTTTATGTCCAGTGGTTTTAATTTTGTTTTTTCATTTTTATTGATAAAAATATTAGTCTAATGAATTTTTCTCTGATTACTGCTTTAAAGGCATCCCATAGATGCTGATTTTTCCCCCCAGGGTTTTCTTGGCTATTCTTGCATTCCTACCAACAGTGTAGGAGGGTTCCACTTTGTCAGCATCCCCTCCAACATCTGTCGTTTCCTGACTTGTTAATTTTAGCCATTCTGACGGGTGTGAGGTGGTATCTCATGGAGGTTTTGATTTGGATTTCCCTGATGCCGAGCGATGTTGAGCACTTTTTCATGTGTCTGTTGGCCATTTGGATGTCTTCTTTGGAAAAATGTCTGCTCATGTCTTCTGCCCATTTCTTGATTGAATCATTTGTTCTTTGGGTGTTGAGTTTGATAAGTTCTTTATAGATTTTGGATACTAGACCTTTATCTGATATGTCATTTACAAATATCTTCTCCCATTCTGTCAGTTGTGTTTTGGTTTTGTTGACTGTTTCTTTTGCTGTGCAAAAACTTTTTATCTTTATGAAGTCCCAATAATCATTTTTGCCCTTGCTTCCCTTGCCTTTGGCGATGTGTCTAGGAAGAAGTTGCTGCGGCTGAGGTCGAAGAGGTTGCTGCCTGTGTTCTTCTTTAGGATTTTGATGGACTCCTGTCTCACATTTAGGTCTTTCAACCGTTTGGAGTCTATTTTTGTGTGTGGTGTAAGGAAATGGTCCAGTTTCATTCTTCTGCATGTGGCTGTCCAATTTTCCCAACACCATTTGTTGAAGAGACTGTCTTTTTGCCATTGGACATTCTTTCTTGCTTTGTCAAAGATGAGTTGACCATAGAGTTGAGGGTCCATTTCTGGGCTCTCTATTCTGTTCCATTGATCTATGTGTCTGTTTTTGTGCCAGTACCATACTGTCTTGTTGATGACAGCTTTGTAATAGAGCTGGAAGTCTGGAATTGTGATGCCGCCAGCCTTGCTTTTCTTTTTCAACATTCCTCTGGCTATTCGGGGTCTTTTCTGGTTCCATACAAATTTTAGGATTATTTGTTCCATTTCTTTGAAAAAAGTGGATGGTATTTTGATGGGGATTGCATTGAATGTGTAGATTGCTCTAGGTACCATTGACATCTTCACAATGTTTGTTCTTCCAATCCATGAGCATGGAATGTTTTTCCATTTTTTTGTGTCTTCCTCAATTTCTTTCATGAGTATTTTATAGTTTTCTGAGTACACATCCTTTGCCTCTTTGGTTAGATTTATTCCTAGGTATTTTATGGTGATGGGTGCAATTGTAAATGGGATCGACTCCTTAATTTCTCTCTCTTCTGTCTTCTTGTTGGTGTATAGGAATGCCACCGATTTCTGTGCGTTGATTTTATATCCTGCTACTTTACTGAATTCCTGTATGAGTTCTAGCAGTTTTGGGGTGGAGTCTTTTGGGTTTTCCACATAAAGTATCATATCATCTACAGAGAGTGAGAGTTTGACTTCTTCTTTGCCGATTTGGATGCCTTTGATTTCTTTTTGTTGTCTGATTGCTGTGGCTAGGACTTCTAAGACTATGTTGAATAGCAGTGGTGAGAGTGGACATCCCTGCCGCGTTCCTGACCTCAGGGGGAAAGCTCTTAGTTTTTCCCCATTGAGAATGATATTCGCTGTAGGTTTTTCATAGATGGCTTTTATGATATTGAGGTATGTACCCTCTCTCCCTATACTCTGAAGAGTTTTGATCAAGAAAGGATGCTGTACTTTGTCAAATGCTTTTTCTGCATCTATTGAGAGGATCCTATGATTCTTGTTTTGTTAATGTATTGTATCACGTTGTTTGATTTGCAGATGGTGAACCAACCTTGCAGCCCAGGGATAAATCCCACTTGGTCATGGTGAATAATCCTTTTATTGTACTGTTGGATCCTATTGGCTAGAATTTTGGTGAGAATTTTTGCATTCATGCATCCATGTTCATCAAGGATATTGGTCTGTAATTCTCCTTTTGATGGGGTCTTTGTCTGGTTTTGGGATCAAGGTAATGGTGGCCTCATAAAACAAGTTTGGAAGTTTTCCTTCCATTTCTATTTTTTGGAACAGTTTCAGGAGAATAGGTATTAATTCTTTAAATGATTGGTAGAATTCCCCTGGGAAGCCATCTGGCCCTGGGCTTTTGTTGGGAGATTTTTTGATGACTGCTTCAATTTCCTTTCTGGTTATAGGTCTGTTCAGGTTTTCTGTTTCTTCCTGGTTCAGTTTTGGTCGTTGATACATCTCTAGGAATGCATCCATTTCTTCCAGGTTATCTAGTTTGCTGGCATAGAGTTGCTCATAATATGTTCTTCTAATTGTTTGTATTTCTTTGGTGTTGGTTGTGATCTCTCCTCTTTCATTCATGATTTTGTTGATTTGGGTCATTTTTCTTTTTGATAAGTCTGGCCTAGGGGTTTATCAATCTTGTTAATTCTTTCAAAGAACCAGCTCCTAGTTTCGTTGATCTGTTCTACTGTTCTTTTGGTTTCTAGTTCATTGATTTCTGCTCTGATCTTTATTATTTCTCTTCTGCTGCTGGGTTTAAGCTTTATTTGCTGTTCTTTCTCCAGCTCCTTTAGGTGTAGGCTTAGGTTGTGTATTTGAGACCTTTCTTGTTTCTTGAGAAAGGCTTGTATTGCTATATACTTTCCTCTTAGGACTGCCTTTCTGCATCCCAAAGATTTTGAACAGTTGTGTTTTCATTTTCATTGGTTTCCATGAATTTTTTAAATTCTTCTTTAATTTCCTGGTTGACCCATTCATTCTTTAGTCGGATGCTCTTTAGCCTCCATGTATTTGAGTTCTTTCCGACTTTCCTCTTGTGATTGAGTTCTAGTTTCAAAGCACTGTGGTCTGAAAATATGCAGGAAGTAATCCCAATCTTTTGGTACCGGTTGAGACCTGATTTGTGACCTAGGATGTGATCTATTCTGGAGAATGTTCCATGGGCACTAGAGAAGAATGTGTATTATGTTGCTTTGGGATGGAATGTTCTGAATGTATCTGTGAAGTCCATTTGGTCCGGTGTGTGATTTAAAGTCTTTATTTCCTTGTTGATCTTTTGCTTAGATGATCTGTCCATTTCAGTTAGGGGGCTGTTAAAGTCCCCCACTATTATTGTATTGTTGTTGATGTGTTTCTTTGCTTTTGTTATTAATTGCCTTATATAATTGGCTGCTCCCACGTTAGGGGCATAGATATTTACAATTGTTAAATCTTCTTGTTGGCTAGACCCTTTAAGTAGGATATAGTGTCCTTCCTCATCTCTTATTACAGTCTTTGGTTTAAAATCTAATTTGTCTGATACAAGGATTGCCACCCCAGCTTTCTTTTGGTGTCCATTAGCATGGTAAATGGTTTTCCACCCCCTCACTTTCAATATGGGGGTCTCTTTGGGTCTAAAATGAGTCTCTTGCAGACAGCATATGGATAGATCTTGTTTTTTAATCCAGTCTGATAGCCTGTGTCTTTTGATTGGGGCATTTAGCCCATTTACATTCCAGGTAACTATTGAAAGACATGAATTTAGTGCCATTGTATTGCCTGTAAGGTGACTGTTACTGTATATTGTCTGTGTTCCTTTCTGGTCTATGCCCCTTTTAGGCTCTCTCTTTGCTCAGAGGACCCCTTTCAATATTTCTTGTAGGGCTGGTTTTGTGTTTGCAAATTCCTTTAGTTTTTGTTTGTCCTGGAAGCTTTTTATCTCTCCTTCTACTTTCAATGACAGCCTCTCTAGATATAGTATTCTTGGCTGCGTCTTTTTCTCGTTTAGTGCTCTGAAGATATCATGCCAGTCCTTTCTGGCCTGCCAGGTCTTTGTGGATAAGTCTGTTGCCAATCTAATGTTTCTACCATTATAGGTTACATATTTCTTCTCCCGAGCTCCTTTCAGAATTTTCTCTTTGTCTCTAAGACTCGTAATTTTTATTATTAGATGTCGGGGTGTTGACCTATTTTTATTGATTTTGAGAGGGGTTCTCTGTGCCTCCTGGATTTTGATGCCTGTTTCCTCCCCCACATTAGCAAAGTTCTCTGTTATAATTTCCTCCAATATACCTTCTTCCCCTCCCCACATTAGGGAAGTTCTCTGTTATAATTTGCTCCAGTATACCTTCTGCCCCTGTCTCTCTTTCTTCTTCTGGGATCCCAATTATTCTAATGTTGTTTTATCTTATGATATTGCTTATCTCTCGAATTCTGCCCTCGTGATCCTGTAGTTGTTCATCTCTCTTTTTCTCAGCCTCTTTATTTTCCATCATTTGGTCTTCTATATCGCTGATTCTCTCTTCTGCCTCATTTATCTTAGCAGTTAGTGCCCCCATTTTTGATTGCACCTCATTAATAGCTTTTTGATTTCGACTTGGTTAGATTTTAGTTCTTTTATTTCCCCAGAAAGGGTTTCTCTAATAACTTCCATGCTTTTTTCAAGCTAGTGTCTTTAAAATCATGATTCTGAACTCTAGGTCCGACATCGTACTAATGTCCGTATTGAGTAGGTCCCTGTCAGACGGTACTACCTCTTGTTCTTTTTGCTGAGGTGATGTTTTCTGTCTTGTCATTTTGTCCAGAGGAGAACAGATGAATGAGAGAACCAAATGCTAACAGGTTAACAACGTCCCCAGCAAATATACTCTAAACAAATCAGAAAAGACCTGAAACCAGGGAAAAATAAATAGAAAGAAAGAAAAAACAAAGTGGAAAAACAAAGAAAAAGATAAAAACAAACAAAAACAGAACAAAACAAACAAAAAAACCAGAATATGATTGAATATGATCAGGCTGGTGCATAGATCAGTGCCACACATTAGATTTTGGGTCTCTTTTGGTCTGTTAGAAGAAAGTGCCTCCCAAAATTTTAAAGAAAGAAAGACTTGTGTATGTACAAAATAAGGGTTGATATGATGATAGGATGGACTGTGATTGTAAAGATGAAAAGTATAAAAAATTTTATAAAAGGAATTGATAAGAAGTTGTTTGAAAAAAGAAAGAAGAGGATTTAAAAAAAAAAGAAAAAAAAAGGGAGAGAATGTGATCAGGCAGGAGACTAGAACAGAACCATACACTAGTGATTTAGGGTATATTTTGATCTGTTAGAAGAAAACTGTATCTCAAAATTTTTAAAAGGAGAACAACTTATATATATATGTCCAAAATAATGGTAACTACTATGAAGGGATAGAATATGACTCTAAAATGAAAAATAAAAATTTTTTAAAAAGGGATTGATAAGATGTCTGTTGAAAAAGGGAAAAAGAAAAATTCAAAAAAAAAAGACAGTTAAAAAAATTAACTTTGAAAGACTAATGAATCATGGTAAAAAAGCCATGAATTCTATGTGCAGTATTCCCCTAGCGCTGGAGTCCTCCCGTTCTCCTTGATCGGTAAACTTGGTCTTGGCTTGCTGGCTGTTCGGGCTGATCTTCTGGGGGAAGGGTCTGTTGCCGTGGTTCCCAAATGTCTTTGCCGGAGGCGGAATTGCCCCGCCCTTGTCGGTCCGGGCTAAGCAATCTGCTTGGGTTTGCTCTCAGGAGCTTTTGTTCCCTGCAAGCTCTCGGTACAGCCTTGGAGGACCAGGGTGAAAATGGTGGCCTCCCAATCTCCGCCCCGAGGAGCTGAGAACTCAGGGCCCCGCTCCTCAGTGCGCCCCCAGAGGAAAGCAGTCACTCCCGTGTCCTCGGTCTCCGGCCGCACTCCGTGCTCACCCGGCCTGTGACCGAGCGTTTCTATCTCTGGCACCCGACCCCGTGTGGAGTCTCCAAACCCAGCAGATCCCTGCAGTGCGTTCCCGCGCCGCTCCTCCCGGGGGAGGAAGGGGAGTCTCCCCGGATCTGTCGCTTGTTAGGTCCCTGCTGGAGGAGCAGTGGCCCGACTGGGCCGCGGATCACAGTTTATGGCCACCCCGAGCTGAGAGCCCGCGCCTCGGCTCCGTCTCTGCAGCCGGCTTCCCCGCTCCGATCCCTGGGAGCTCTGGCGCACTCAGGCTCCCCCGGTCTTTCTGTGACCCCGAGGGTCCTGAGACCCCACTGTCCCACGAGGGTTCCACCCCCGCTTAACCACTGCAGCGACGTCCCTCAGCGGAGCCGACTTCTAAAAGGTCCGATTTTGTGCTCCGCGGCTCTATCACTTGCCAGAAGCGGCCGACGGAGGCCCCTCCCCCGCCGTCTATCCTCCCGAACATCGCCTCGGATTCACTTCTCCGCACGTCCTACCTTCCAGTAAGTGGTCGCTTCTCTGTTCAGAGAGTTGTTGCTACTCTTCTCTTCGATCTCCTGTTGAGTTCGTAGGTGCTCAGAATGGTTTGATCCCTATTCAGCTGACTTCCTGAGACCAGACGAAATCCAGGTCTCCTACTCCTCCGCCATCTTGCTCCGCCCTCCAAATTCTATACTTTTAGTTTGTATTTACTCTTTCACTAAAAGTCAATATAGGTTTTTTAAATATCCAAGTGGAAATGACTTTTTTGTTTTTGTTTTTGTTGATAATGTATACTTTTATTACATTGTGATCAGAAAGTATTGTTTGCAGTATTTCTACATTATGGAAATGGTTGATGTTTTCTTTGTGACCTAATATATGACCATTGTAGGGAATGTGCAATAGATTCTTTTTTTTCCTTAAAGATTTTATTTATTTGAAAGCAAGGCAAGAGAGAGAAAAGAAGCTGGGGGAGGGGTAGAGGCAGAGGGAGAAGCAGTCTCCCTGCTGAGCAGGGAACCTGAGCAGGGCTTGATCCCAGGACCCTGGGATCATGACCTGAGCCGAAGTCAGACGCCTAACTGACTGAGCCACCCAGGCGCCCCTGTGTGATAGACTCTTTAGGATCAGGGAATGGACTTCACTGTATATCTGTGAGCTCTACCTTGGTTGATGGTGTTGCTTAGATCTGTCTCTATTTATTTCTTGTGTACTTGCTCTGCCTTGTATGGAGATGGTGTATTAGATCTCCCATTTTAATTTTTTTTATTTTTTATTTTTTTAAAGATTTTTATTTATTCATGAGAGACAGAGAGAGAGAGAGAGAGAGAGAGAGAGAGGCAGAGGGAGAAGCAGGCTCCCAAGGAGCAGGGAGCCCGATGCGGGACTCGATCCCAGGACCCTGGGATCATGACCTGAGCCGAAGGCAGACGCTTAACCATCTGAGCAACCCAGGCGCCCTAGATCTCCCATCTTTAGTACGTGCCTATGTGCATCTCCTTGCATATCCTGTCACTTTTGTTTCGTAAAGGGGGTGGTTATTTTTCTTTTAAAGATTTTATTTATTTGAGAGAGGTGGGGGGGGAAGCACAGAGAGAGAGTGAGAGGGAGAAGCTGACTTCTCGTTGAGCAGAGAGCCCGACATGGGGCTCCATCTCAGGACACTGAGATCATGACCTGAGCCAAAGGCAGATGCTTAACTGACTGAGCCACCCCGGTGCCCCAAGGTGGTGGTTGTATTACTTGGTGTGTAGATGTTCATGAGCATTATGTCTTCGTTGCAGACTGTGGCTTTTAATATTAAATATATCCTCTTGTGTTTAACCGTTTGTGATGTGAATTCTACTTGGTCTACTTCTCTCTTTTTGTTTCATTTACCTTTTCCAGCCTTTTGCTTTTTGGCCTTTCTGAATGACTTTATTTTAGGTATGTCTCTTGTGTACAGGATACAGTTGGGTCTTGTTCTGTGAACCCAATTAAAAACCTTTTTCTTTAAATAAGTAAATTAAGTCCATTAATATTTATTGACATGACTGATTTATTTGCTTGTAACTCTATCAAAATATTTTATGATATGCATATTTTGTTGTATTTGCCATTCCTTTAGGAGATCTGTATTCTTTGCTTTTATATTTTTGATTTTGGATTTAGATAGATTTGTATTTTCTATTTATTACCTATGTATTTAAACCTTTTTTTATGTCCTTAGTAACCCGTTTTGTTAAACTCTTTATTGTCTGATTTGGTTTTTTTCCTTGTATTCTTTAATGCACACCGGTTGCTCACACAGTAATGACCTATACATTAATCAGAGTTTTTGCTCTTTACCTCTTCCTTCATCTCACATTTAGTTGAATTATTTCTGTTTTGTCACAGTATGTAATATTTGTACATCAGTCTTCCAGCCTAATTGCACCTTTATTTTGGTCTAATATGTACATCTAAATATTTTTAATGTGTCTCATAAATCCTTTTGCTGAAATTTTCCCACTCGTCAGTAGGCAGATAAAGTTTACCCTCACATAGAATCCTCAAGAAGGGCCGACTGGGTGTGATATTCTCCAAATTCATGAATGTTAAAAACTGCTCTTCTGTAGTCTTGGTAATTGAATGATGGCTTGCTGGATTTAAAATTCTTGGTTCATACTTTCATTGAATTTATAATGTTGCTCCATCGTTGCCTTGCTTGTGTGTTGGTTTGAATGTCTGTTAGTCTACTTCCTTTGCGTATTTATTGATTGGTGCCATGGGCCTTGAGGACTTTGTCCTTACCTTTGAAATCCCATAGTTTCATTAGGATGCGTCTCAGAGTTGATCCTTCTGGGTTATTTTTCCTGGGTACCCAGTGAGCCCTTTCCTTTGAAGATTTGGGCCTTTCTCTATTCTGGAAATTTTCTTGCAGAGTTACATGTTTGCTTTACTGTTTTGTTTTCCTCTTTTACGAAGTCAGATTTATGGACATCACTCCTTTGTCTTCTCTCCCCACCACTTGCTTTCCTCCCCTTTCCCGTCTTTCTCAGTGTCGTGGCCTCCTCTTGGTTGTGGTCCTGGCTGTCCTCAGTGCCCTTTGTTAGTTTTCATTTGAATTGATTCTCCTTGGGTGTTCTGTAATTGATTCCTCATTTCTGAGGTAATTTTGTTTTCCTTCCATAACTTTCCTGAGTCTGCTCACCTCTCCCCTGCTTTCTCCATTTTTGTCCTTTTCTGTTTTTAATTCTACGTTTCTAATTCAGTGTGGTATATTTAATTATGTTTTTGGGAGTATAAATTCCAATTTTCTTTTGACTCGTGGTAGTTTTCAGGAGGACGTTTTTATGGTACCGAGTGTTTAAAAGATTGCGTCTAGTGGCAGCCTCTTCGGTTGGTTTGGCCAAGTGCAGGGGCTGCCGTGGCAGCTGTTGGCTGGCTGCTCGGCTTTGGTGAGGACAGGCCAGGGTGAATCTAATGATACTCCTCTTTACTCCTAGGACCCTCCACTTTCCCTCTTTCTCTTTTAGCTTCACCACTCAGTTGCCGAAGGGTGCTTCTCCCTTCCTCTTTTGTCTGTTTTCTTCCCTGGAATGCCTCTGTAAATGGTGTCTGTCCTCTTACACTGCTTGTGTGGGCCTTGAAGTCCCTTCCCTGACAGAGGCAGTCAGGCACGTCATAGTGTCTTCATGTTCGTATGGACTTCCTCACCCTTCTGCTGTGCTCCTCTCTGTCTTGCGGTCTTTCCCTCTGCCCTGGCCCACTGGAGCTCATGAAGACAGGTGTGAGCTAGGGGCACGAGGGACCTACACCAGGACTTGGTGGCTTTTCTCTTACCTTTTTCTTCATATTTCACATTCTCTGGCTTCATGTTATGCCCAGGGTGTGGTTTGATGTAGAATTTATAGTTTCATTTGGGGAACCATAAGGAAGTCAGTGACTGCGTAGCCGGCCTTGTCTTCAGCCATCCAGAGGTCAAGCACTCACCCAAGAAATTCTTCTCAGTGGGCTGAGGGACTCGGAGCTCAGCATTTTCCAGTTTAATCCTAAAATTTCCATGTAATCTTTAAGGCATATTAGACAACAGTAAAACTAGCACTCTAACCTATGATATAAGGCTTCTATATTGAATAAATCCATTAAAAAAAAAGTCAATTTAGAAAACACAAATAAGTAATAGTACAGATAAGGAACAAATTTCGTAGAAACCATGTCGATGGTTTGCAGGAGACCAGAGAGGCGGAGGGAGCCGCAGTGTAAGGGCCGTTTACTGACCTGGCGGGAGCTGTCCAGCAGCAGGGCCCACAGGCTGGCCCAGGGAGCAAGGGATGGACTTTACGACCCTTTGCAAAGGTCTTCCAGCTTCTCAACTTTGTGTCACTGAAAACATTGTTACCCTTCAAAATGCACAAAGTCTTGGGATTTTGAGAGTGAATAATTTTTTTTTTCTTTAGTGTTAGAGGATTGCTTTTGTAATTTATCTTTTTTAGTTCATGGGGAAGCAAAAACCAAATGCTAACTTTCCCAGAGGTTATCAGTTATGGAGCATGTGTGCAACCTGAAAATAAGTAAAGTTAATTTGCTCTTCAGTGTCAGTAAGACAAAGAATTATTCACATGTGAATTATTTACATTGTATTAAGATAGTATGGAACTCGAAACTAGGCAAAATGTGTTGAAGCATGTAACTAGTTTCCTGAACAAAATTGATAGATTTTATATATTTTCAATATCAGTAAACCAGTCACAATAGTTTATTATAAGAATTTTGGCCAAAATTGTTTCAAATGTCTATTTTAAATCCATAAAGCCAAGTAAACCCCAAATAGTGCTAGAAATAATGAGGTTAAATATAATTGATGGAACGTGTTCCTGAAAGACGGTGTTTAAAGTCACCCCTCAAACGTCCTATAAACTCACTCGGCTCTACAGGGGTCTGTGTTTGCAGCTGAAGTTTGCAGAAAGCAAATCCAATTAGTGTCCTGTGCTCCCGGAGCCGTCTCCAGTGAAGTTTCATGTCTTTCAGAAACGGGCATGCAGGAGAGTAGAAGCCGCCGGGCCGGAATGGGGCTGCACCCCCGCGAAGCTCAGCGCCCTGATGTCTTGGAGTGGCGGGGGGCTGCCACGTGTGGGGGTAGGTTCCCATTCCCACCAAACCAGCTGTGACCCATTTAAATATTTTAATAAAAAGTGTAAATAATGACTGTCCTGATGCATCTGCGGCTGTGATTTGTTAAATAGATTCCTCAGAACGGTGGAAGGAGCTCAGCCCAGCCTTGCCTGAGATGTATTGCGGGGGAGTCTGTAAGTGCATTCACCTTCTTGCTGTGACATAAAAGACAGACTTGCTCTTAAATATTAGATCCATAAAACAAAGTTAATAAAAACGGCAATTACATTTCTAAGGAATGAGGGATGTAAATAAAAAGATGCAGATTGATTTAAGCTTTTCTTGGCATTGTGCTGGGGTGCAAAATGATTTGTTTCCAGCTTCAGATTGAAAATAGAAATGAAAATACACTTAAAATTTTTTCTTAACACAGCGTTCAGGGGAGGGAACAGGCTACCGGATACGGTTAATAGGGATCATTTGAGGACATCTTGGAGAGAAACCCTGACCTCAGTTAATTATCCGAATAGGAATGGACATTGTTTTCTCCTTTCCCTGGTTAAGCTTTCTTTGGTGTTCCCATAAACTTCACAGAAACCACAGATTTCAGAAGGAGAAATGCAGTGTTCACAACATTAATTCAAAGTAAAGGAGGTCTAAGATGACCAGAGTCAGATTCTCAGTTTCCTGAGAATATTGGGCAGAATATCGTAAAGTATACACTGGCATAATAATACCTTTGTTATTAATTGTGCACTTACTCTAAGAACAAGTTAATGTCTTTGATAACCTCTGTAATTCTTGTTTTTTTATTTTAGATTTAGAATCTTAATATTGCAATAAAATAGAATTATGTTTCATTGCCACATAGAAACCAGGAGTGTGTGTGTGTGTGTGTGTGTGTGCGTGTGTGTGTGTGTGTGTGTGTGTGTGTGTTTAGAAACCAAGTATGTGTGTGTATCTCTGTATATGTGAGTATATCTTAGGTTGCCCTCTAAAGAGGTTAGAGAAACGTATTGCTCTGCTTTTGATCAGCAAAAGTTTGAGTTGATCCATCCTAAGTTTTTGAATGGGCATATCGCAGGCTACTGTGTTTTACAATGAGAGGCAATGATTTTGTTTTAAATGAAGACCTAATGCTGTGTCAGTTATTGCCCACGTGAACCTCTGATTCTCTGAAGTCATTGGAGAAATACAAAAACAAAGCCTAGTGTCTGACTCATTCCACGGAGGTGTGCTTTTTGTACTCTTCAGGAGAATTTCTGCATGTTATGCTGCATTCCATGGTGTAATCCTGAACAACGGTGAAGTCAAAGATCTAGCAATTGGAACTTACTATACTTTAGGTTGATTCCTGTAACAGCCACTTATGCCCTAGAATACAAATACATAATGTTTACCCTGAGAAATGTGGCCCCATTATGACTAAATTGTGTTAGTGCTGGTGACTCACTGGTAACCTTCCTTGTTCTCATCCCATTTCCATGGACTGTATCTTTCAAATCCCCCCATCTGCTGGGCAAACACTTGGAACGTAATATGGATTCTTAATACTCCGAGACGTTGTGTTCTGTCATGAATGGCTTAAAGAAAAAAATTTGGCTCAAGCAACTGATTGGATCATTTTAGCTAATATTTTGTTTGAACAACAGTTTCTATTTGATTAGGATTTTTCCTTCCTTTGTAACTCCCCAAGCTTGCCTCTGTTCTGTTTCATAGGAAATGAATCTGTGAGCAGAGAACCTATATTGATATGTAAATATATCATTTTTTCCTTGGTGCTCAATATTCTTTTCATCTAAATTTCAGAAACCGACTTTAAAAAATCAGTTTCCCTTTATCTGTAGTTATTCTCAATAAAATTTCACCCAAGCTTGGGTGATTTAATATTTACACCCACTGTTACAAAAGTCTTATGTAAATAAAGATTGAAATGTGAATTTGAAAAGTCACACCTCTTGATATTTGAACAGACTATAGGTGCATATATCTTCTTTTTCTAATAATATGGCTAGTTTCTCTCCTAAGCTTTTAAAATAATAAGACACTATTTTTATATTCTGGAACATCAGAAGGTTCAGTGCTAAATAAAAAGCAAATAGTATTTTTAGAAATGCGAGATCCCAGGGAGAAGTACTTAACAGTAAATCACCGATGGGCAGCAATTCCAAATTTCAGAAGACTTTATTAGACACACAGCTCCATTCACAAATGTGCATCTGTGTGCATTAGTGTGCCCCGTCCTGTACCATTGTTCCTAGAGCAGATCCAGGGTGGTGACCTGGGCTCAAAGAGAAGCAAAGGTTGCATTGAGGGGTCTTTGGAGCCCTAACAGGAGACTTGCCTATGAGTCTCAGCTTCTTTGGTGCTTCTCTCACCACAACCTCCCTTGGTGCCCCCCCCAGCGCCTCCCTTGGTGCCCCCCCCAGCGCCTCCCTTGGTGCC